>NC_068356.1:142745989-142849427 GCF_020536995.1 Dreissena polymorpha | reverse complement strand
GTCTGTCCGTCCGTCCTGGCCACTATCTCCTCCTTCACTAAAAGCACTAGAACCTTGAAATTTACACACATGGTAGCTATGAGCATATGTGCGACGGTGCACTATTTGGAATTTTGATCTGACCCCTGGGTCAAAAGTTATAGGGGTTGGGGTGGGGCCGCGTCAGAAATTATCACTCATTTTTTTAGGTTATTTTACATTTACTTCTTTATTTCTACACCGATTCACTTCAAATTGATACTGGACCTCACCTATGACAATACGGTCAATCTCAACCATGCATGGCCCCATTCCCAACCCTGGGGCGCCCCGCCCACATAGGCCACACCCACCAAAAATTTCCATTTACTATAATTTTTTCATTTCTACACGGATTCACTTCAAATTGATACTGAACTTTTGTTATGACATTAGGGTCAATCTCAACTATGCATGGCCCCAATCCCAACCCTGGGGCGCCCGCCCACATAGGCCACACCCACCAAAAAAATCCATTTACTATAAAAAAAATTTAGGTTATTTTACATTAACTTCTTCATTTCTACACTGATTCACTTCAAATTGATACTGAACCTCTCTTATGACAAAACGGTCAAACTCAACTATGCATGGCCCCGTTGCCAACCCTGGGGCGCCACACCCACATAGACCACACCCGCCCAAAATTGCCTTTTACTATAATTTCTTCATTAATACACTGATTCACTTCAAATTGATACTGAACCTCTCTTATGACAATACGGTCAATCTCAACTATGCATGGCCCCATTACCAACCCTGGGGCACCCCGCCCACATAGGCCACACCCTCCCAAAATTGCCTTTTACTATAACTTCTTTATTTTTACACCCATTCACTTCTAATTGATACTGAACTTCTCTTATGACAATACAGTCAATCTCAACTATGCATGGCCCCATGATCAACCCTGGGGCGCCCTTGGGTCAAACATGCGGCGTGGGGATACGCGTCGGCCTCTGCCGCGCCATTTCTAGTAGTATATTTACTTTTTAGCTTGACTATTATATATGAAATATATATAGTGTAGCTATCCTACTCACCCCGGCGTAGGTGCGCGCATTGGAATGTTTGCGTACCATCTCGAATATATTTCCTATGTCCATTGACATATTGCTTTCATACATGTATTTTGCTTCTTAACCAACATGACCCCAATGTATAAACAAAAGCAGATAACTGTATCAAGCATTTTGTAACAATTATGGCCTTTTTTTCACTAAGAATAAGCATATAATTGATAAATCTATTTTAAAGTTTGCGTACCACCTTTAAATTGCCACAACTTTTTTATTATGCTCTCCCCAAATTTTTTAAGGGGGGAGCATATAGTCGCCGCTTCGTCTGTCCGTCCGTGCACAATTTTTGTCCGGGCTATTTCTCAGCAACTAATGACTGGAATTCAATTTAAATTAATGGGAAGCTTCACTACCAAGAGAAGACATGCATATTATCAGACGGTTCTGGTCAGATGATTTTTCACAGAGTTACAATGTATGGCCCTATGAATTATTCCATTAACTGTACATATAACGCGATCTACCTGTTGGCGTATTCGTTATTATTGGGAAAAATCAAGTTTTTGATTAAATCACGAAAAAGTGGTGTTTTTTATTGCGCAATCTCTATAAACACGTGGCTTGGCCGGAAGTACATGTAGCCTTAATAGCAACCCCAAGACAATTCACCCCCAGGAGACAATTCACGGGCTAGACATTTCAAATTAGATTTTTCATACCCCAATTTTTTCGATTTTCGTAATCATTTTTGTCGTACCCAAATGTTTTTCGTACCCAAATTTTTCGTACCCTATTTTTTTCGTAACCCTTTTTTTTCGTGCCCAATTTTTTTCGTACCCATTTTTTTCGTACCTAAATTTTTGTTCGTACCAAATTTTTTTCGTAACAATTTTTTTGTTCGTACCCAAATGTTTTTTGTTCCCAATTGTTTTCGTACCCAATTTTTTTTTCGTACCCATTTTTTTCGTACCCAAATGTTTTTCGTACCCAAATTTGTTCGTACCCATTTTTTTTCCCGTACCAATCTTTTTCGTACCCAAATTTGTTCGTACCCAATTTTTTTTTTCATACCCATTTTTTTCGTACCCAAATAATCGTACCCATTTTTTAGTACCCAAATATGTTTCGTACCCAAATTTTTATTTGTACACATTTTTTTCGTACCCAAATAGTTTTCGTACCCTAATTTTTTGTGTTTTCTTTATTTTTTTGTACTCTAATTTGTTTTCGTAACCAAATAAGTTTTTTTTCCTGCCCATATTATGTTCGTACCCATTATTTCTTCGTACACAAATTTGTTCGAACCCAAATTTTTTCATACCCATATGTCGTACTCAAATTTTTTTCGTACACAAATTTGTTCGTACCTAATTTTTTAATAAAATATTTGGGTACGAAAAAAATGGGTACGAATAAAATAATTTTATTCGTACCCATTTTTTTCGTACCCAAATAGTTTTTCGTACCTTTATTTTGTTCGTACCCTTTTTTTTTTCGTACTCAAATTTGTTTTCGTACCCAAATTATTTTTTTGTTTCGTACCCACTGCCCACATATTTTTTCGTACCAATTTTTTATTTTGAAATAATCGATTTTCAATTTGATTTGAACTCTCCACTCATTCCATCCCGCGAAACCCTTAAGGTGTCGCAACTTTAGTTATGGAATGAGTGATGTATTGGACGTCATCATTGATGACGTTCAATCGAACGAATGATAAAGGGGGCTAAGTTTCGTTAAGCTGAGGCATATAGTCACAATTTGGGAGTCTTGAAAACTGGCCGAACACGTTTGCTGAAATTTGACATGTATATGGACAAGAATGCGATCTACCTGTTGGCGTAGGCGTTATAAATGGGAAAAATCAAGTTTTCGAGTATTTTGTGTTTAAATATTTTTTCTGCGAAACACAACGCGCGTAGATAAACATTGTGACGTAACGTCATGAAATGCGCTTAGGCTAGCTTCCATCTTGTTAAGAAACTAAGTTACGCGTTATTAATTCAATATAATATACAGTTAGGCGTTAAATCTATAAACAACGACGTAATAATTGTGTTTAAATATCAATACGAAGTACACATGCATGTCTTTTGTGCAGATCGAGTGTGGTTGTTTAGATATTCATGACATAAATCTATGTTATTGTGTGCGACGAGTTGAAGAAAGGTTTACACGGCGAGGCTTTCCGAGACGTGTCGGATAAATGTAAGTACACACTGGTATTAACATGGTATTCTATTATCCGATAATATCTTTAATATACATGATAATCATGAGACAAATACATTATTAATTTAGGGTTTAATTATTGAATCAATAAATAAACGTGAGCAGTAAATCAATTGAGTATTAACAACACGCTTACCTTAATGACGAAAATAATCCAATATAATATAACAATTACAATTATGTATGATAAACACACAATCCGAAATACGTTTTTGCATTCGTTCGATGCTTTAAACAAATAAATAACTGTTAAAAACATCCAGAGAATTTAACTTAAAATTGTTTGTTTTGACAAATAAATTACGTCACACAACATACGTCATAAATTGCGCAATCAGTTGCATGCAAAATAAAAGTACGGAAAGCCGGTTTTGAGAAATGTTTATATAGAGGAGCAAAATAGTATGATATTAACAATAACAAACGATAGAGTGGTGACGGACTTCTCAAAATAGCATTAATTGAAATAGTTTCATGTATATTAAAATCTCTATGATATCTTTGGTTACCATCATCAAATACACAGAAAAAATAAAATACAATGTAAGTATCACGTGTACTTGAATTTGTCCGACGAGTTGAAGAAAGGTTTACACGGCAAGGCTTGCCGCGAGCAACACATCATTAGCAGCATAAAGTGCGTAACAAATAAACAAAATAATCAAACATAATTATAATTTCACGTCGCACATTAAAATATCTATTGCAACTGACACCGTTTTGTAGCGAAATTTGATGACTCAATTTCAGCTTTAACAAGAGTAATAAAAAAACTTAATTTAGTATAAACGTCACGCTTACATAAATGACATCGTTAATCCAATGTTTGTAACAATAAGTTGACTACTTTAATCCAAAGTTTATAACAAACAATTTGAAACGATATGCACTTTCACCTTTATTAATCCATGTCTTTATCGAAACTTAGTTCAAACCACACAATTGTATTGTATTCCTTTCTATGTTTACATTTATGCATGATGAACACACAATCCGAAATACGTTTTGCATTCGTTCGATGCTTTAAACAAATAGTTTACAGATAAAAAAACACAACGACATGTCCTTAAATTCCAGAGAGTGTAAATAAAACCATTGTGTTTCGTCACCGAAATGACGTCACACAATGTACTGCGTAGTACATTTCGTAATATAAAATCAAAGCGCCGATTGCATCACAAAATGAATTCAACACTATCTTGAACGCAAAGCTATAATGATGTTTCAATAAAATACACAGAATTTTGTAGACACAGAAAAAGGCTTAATGCTAGTCGATAGTGTTTAAGATGGGGATGTCCGACACACTGCAGTTGTTTGCTCTTTTCACGTTTTTAATATTATAGTCATGGGAATTGAAGTTCTACTTTTTAAGGTAGCTATTCGAACGGCCTCGAAACAATAAACATATCTGCGAGTATTATGGTTACTATCATGTGATATGTATATTAATTTTTTGCGAGAACTTTGGTTACCATCATTAAATGCACAAAAGAAATAGGTTTTCAATTTTATTTCATCTCCCCACTCATTCCATCCCTTGAAACCCTTAAGGTGTCGCAACTCTAGTATGGAATGAGTGATGTATTGGACGTCATCATTGATGACGTTCATTCGAACGAATGATAAAGGGGGCTAAGTTTCGTTAAGCTGAGGCAAATCACTGCGATTTGAGTTTCTTGAAAACTGGCCGAACACGTTTGCTGAAATTTGACATGTATATGGACCAGAATGCGATCTACCTGTTGGCGTAGGCGTTATACCTGGGAAAAATCTAGTTTTCGAGTATTTTGCGTTTAAATATTTTTATGGGAAAGAGCACGCGCGCATGACGTCATGAAAAGCGCTTAGGCTAGCTTCCATCTTGCTACGAAACAAAGAAACTGACGTTACGCGTTATTAATTCAATAAAAGATAGGTGTTTAATCGATAAACAAAGACGTAATAATTGTGTTTGAATATCAATCGGAAGTACACAAGTGTGTTTTTTTAATAAACATGACATAAATCTATGTGTTATTCAACGTATTGTGAATTTGTGTGCTACGAGTTGAAGAAAGGTTTACACGGCTAGGCTTTCCGAGATAAATGTAAGTACACACTGGTATTAGAATGGTATTCTATTTATCCGATAATATCTATTACATTATTAGGGTTTAATAATTTATTATTAAATCAATAAATAAACGTGAGCAGCAAATCAATTAATTTCGTTTGCAGTAGAAACCGAAAGTAAACAAACCAACCGTCAAAATGGCTGACGACATAGCAACGTAGGAATGAACACTAACAAATTATTTACAAAATATGATCATCATAAATGATGTAAAGTGAACGCTAGTTAGCTATTTTGTAGATAAGTATACGATCCAATGAAAAAACAATAAAATTTGACATTAAAAAACACCAGTGGATATGGAAATCATCAGCTTTCGAAATAGCAGACGGCGTTTCAATGGCTGCCATTGCAGGTTCGAAAAGAACACGAGCAAGTATTAGCAAAATAACATAGATGATGTAAAGTGAAAGCTAATTCGCTGTTTTGTAGATAAGTATACGATCTATTGAAAAACGATATCATTTGACATAAAAACACCCGTGGATATGGAAATCTTTAGCGTAACGAAATAGCAGATATCATGCGGCGTCTCATCTGGGTCTACGCTGTTTGCCAAGGCCGATAGTATAATGAATGGAAATGCACAAACTCAGTAACTGGCAAGCATATATGCATTTGTAGGTTGTTTCGTGATTATTTAGAAACGACTACATAATTCTTGTGGTTCAGCCAGTGCAACTCAACAGAAATAAGTATTAACAGTTTCTCCACTGGACAACAAAGTTCCAACTTAATACAAGGTAAGTGGTTTATGTTATTTAAAATATTGCAAGCTTAGAGTTTATATTGACTTTTGACAGTAATATTTATTATATGAATGATGACAAACAGCAAAAGGACTGGATGTCAGAAAATTGCAGTAATTTAAATAGTGTAGATCCAAATTAGATTCTCTGCTATCAATTTTGATACCATCATCATATACACAGTACAACAATATAAAGCTATTAGTTATGCTCGATTGGTCATTGTCGGCTCGGGTACTACTTACATGTACCCCGGGTACCGTAAATATACTAAAACGTACCCGGGAAATTTAATGCTAAATCAGTGTTTATCGGTTATTTTTTTAATTTAAATATATTTTCGTTCATATCAATTTTCTGTAAAATGGCCTCTATATTATCGAAACTCAAACTCAAAAAGCATGTTGATGCATTTTTTTATTAGACATTTGTTTTAGGTAATAGGTAGCGCGTTTTACGACAGCAGATTTTGGGCGGGATTACAACTCATGTACAGTCTAATTTCGACCGGGTACGATTACATATATTTACCGTACCCGGGGCAGAGCTCCAGATTAGGGCCGTACAGACGTAAATATGGCTTTTTCATGAAGGTTTACGCATTTATTTTTTTAAACTAGACGTACAATTACATTTTAAATATCCCTTTTACGCATTTACGAAAACAATCTGGCCGTACCGATGCGTCAGCGCGGCGTGATTTGTTGGTCACTAACCTAACGGCGCTTTTTGTTTATTTAAATTACCAAAAATTTGTAGACTGGGTTCTTATAATATTGTCTATTATGTCGCGTGATTTCCAGTAACTTGTAAACCCGTCAAAAACATTATGTATGCGCGCAAGGTAAGGGTGGCTAACTTTCGGTTTCAAAAAAACACTTTGTTGTCATATAATGGCTACATACGGTCATCTAACTATCCTGATATTCAATATGTCAACCCAGAAAAGGACATTGTCGCCCCGATATTAAACCATTTGATTGCATCGGTGGCTTCTTTGCAACTTTGACAGTTAACTGCTAAAGCAACGATTCTTTTGAAATGAGACAGTGACATTAGTGTTCATTTACTTGGTTTACTAGTTGGCTTGTGTTTTCTTGTGAAGAAAAATGAAGAAATAGTATTTAGTCATGCGTTTTAATGAGTAGTTTTATTTGTATAATAATGCAGAATGGAAAACCTAACAAAGTAACTGTTTAAGAAGCTAAATATATTTAATATATTTGCTGCAAATGTTAGGGTAAAGTCAGTTATATACATTTTAATATACAAGAACACGGGTAGTACAGTACTACCTGTATTTTTGGATATGGTAGTACAGGTACTTATTGATTTTGTGCGTTACTCCTTTTCTTTCTGTCAGCGGCAGTACCGTTACTAATTTCACAAATCCTTATCTGGAGCTCTGCCGGGGTACATGTAAGTATACATAAAAGTACATTAAAGTAGTACCCGAGCCGACAATGACCAATCGAGCATTAGTTATAATCAAGAAATGTCATTGTTTTGAATTTATTGTTTGAATTAATCTGGACACTCTTCGTCTCAGCGCTGTAAGCCTCGTGTTTAACTTATCTATTTTATCTCATGGTTGATTCAATGCACCTCTAACATGTTCAATTGGCTCTTTCATGAAAAATAAAACACACTACAGTGTTACACACACTCACACCTTTGATAACTTTCATTACCGGTAATATGCAAAATATGTTTTTTTGTTGTTGTTTTTTTGTATTACATTTTATTGAAGTTCTTTTTCTGCTTATTTATTGTTTGTTATGTTCATTGACGGTTTTAAGTATTCAGACCACATTTATTCTGATGCTGATGATTACTACGGTAGTATTTTTATAGATTAAAGGATGATTTTTTTTATTATAACTTACACTGTTAGAAAGTGATGCTGTATACACACTCAGTGCATGTTATTTCATACCAAACGAAGCTCTCGTATGGTATGAAATGACTGAGGGTGCATATCCCATAAACCATCACTCACTTACTAAGGCTTTTTTTGTCATTGTCGGCTTAGCCTTAGGTACTACTTACATGTACCCTAGGTACTCTAAAGTAAACTTACATGTACCCCGGGTACGGTAAATATGCTTTAACGTTTCCGGTGATATTAACTGTACCTGAGTTGTTTATCTGCCCAAAATCCGATGTCGTAAAACGCGCTACTGATTACCATAAAACTATATTGTTAACCTTATAAAACTACTCTTTTAAAAAATCTGCATCAATAGGCTTTTTGAGTATGAGTTTCCATAATATAAAGGCCATTTAACAGAAAATTGACATAATGTGAACATAATTAATTTTTACAAAATAGCCGACAACAACCGATTTAGCGTTAAAATTCCTAGGTACGTTTTAGTATTTTACCGTACCCAGGGTACATGTAAGTACATGTAGTACCCAAGCCAACGATGACCAATCAAGCCTTACTAACTGTATAATATTTATATCTGACCAACTTTACTACTAACAGGAGATGTGCATATTATCAGCCGGTTATGGTTGGATGATTTTTCACAGAGCTATGGCCCTTTGAAATTTTCTTTAAACTGTACATATAGTGCAATTCTTGTCCAGGCTATTTCTTAACTACCTTCAGGAGATGCGCATGTTATTAGTGGGTTCTGGTTAAATGATTTATTTACAGAGTTATGGCCCTTTGAAATTTTTAAGTTGCTAAACCATCCATTGTATTATTTTGTCCAAAGTTATGCCCCTCTTGTCGTTTCCTCTTATCTGAATATATAGTGCAATATTGTGACAAAAAAAACTTTGGGGAGCATTACCCGTCTATGACAGTTTCTTGTTTATTGTTTGTTGTGTTACATTGTCGGCATTAAGTACACAGACCACATATACTCTGATGCTTAACTACTATTTTCATAAGGATGATTTTTTGTCATTGTAAGTTACACTGAAAGTAACTGATCGTGTGTGCTGTATTCACCCTCAGAATTTTGTGACCTGTGTTTTTAGATGTTATTATCATATGAAATTATTAATAATTTCATATAAATTAGAGAGGAAAGTTACACGGGTGTGTACTTTATTTTAAATTAAAAGAAAATTAATAGTTTTTTAATTTGCATCACAAAGTGGTTCAACATTGCCACTATATTTTAACAAACATTATATGAGTTATGATAAGTGTAAATCTGATGTTAGGGTTGTATTGATGTATATCAATTCATAGATATACATGTACACCAGTTGTATTGATGTATATGAAGATACAGACAAATGTGGGAAATTATTGAACTTACATTAATTGTGCTGGTAGAGCATGGTTAAATAGCTCCTCTCTATAGTATCTCTATTGCATATGGGCATTATTTTTTTTGGAAAATATGGTTAATAATGTAATTGTATTGTACTTTAGTATATATTTATAAGAGTGGTTTAATGTGGTACACTTGCAGACAGGGAGTATAACCATAATGCTCCAACTCTGTATGAAACTTCAAGAGAATCAGTTTATGAAAAAGAGACATCACCCCAGAGTGGCGTTATAACAATATTTAAAACAAAAGTCAAAAATAATATTTATATAATAAATGTTATGGCCAACCTGTCTTCAAACGGTCACCTTTATAGGGCAACATAAAAATTAGAAAGTAAAACAATGTACTTTACAGTTAAAATTAGACAAAACAACTATGTTTATACATAACAGTAATTAATTACATCATGTACAGTACTATATGCATTTATTTTTAGGTAAAATATATATTGCAACCCCAGGGGCTTAAAGGGGGAGTTTTGGAAGTGTAGACTGGTGTGGATGGGGGGTTTCCAGCAGGGGAAATACATCTGGGTTGGTCGAAGGGAGATAATTAGGGTGTATAGGAGTACTTTTATGATAGTTTTGTCCCCTGGACCAGAGGGAGTGCACGATAAATGGAAAGTAAAATATAAAAAAATCACACAATTTGATATTTGTGGTATTGGGATATTCCAGTAAAATATGAAATTGGTATAAACACAGATAAAACACAACCTTCCTATCTTATTCTCTATTGGACTATACACGACACACATGATTTGACTCTATTAGAAACTGGCCGATAACTTTTGCTGAAAATTGACATGTATATGGGCCAGAACGCGATCTACACATATTCGTCATTTCTGGGAAAAATGTAGTTTTTGATAAAATGACGAAAAAGTGGAGTTTTTTATTGCGCCATTGCTATACACATGTGGCTTGGCCGGAAGTACATGTAGTGTTAATAGCAACCTGAAGACAATTCACCCCCAGGAGACAATTCACGCGCTAGATAATTCAAATTTGATTAATTTTTTTTATTCGTACCCAAAATATTTTATACCCACATTTTTTTCGTACCCACATTTTTTTTGTACCCACATTTTTTCGTACCCAAATTTTTTTTTCATAACCATTTTTTTCGTAACCAAATGTTTTTTTGTACCCAAAAAAAAATTCGTACCCATTTTTTTCGTACTAAAATATTTTTCGTACCCACATTTTTTCGTGCCCAATTTTTTTTATTCGTACCCAATTTGTTTTCGTACACATTTTTTCATAACCAATTTTTTTGTACGCAAATTTTTTTTTTCGTACCCAAATGTTTTTTGTTTCCATTTTTTTTCGTACCAAATTTTTTTTTTTCGTACCCGTTTTTTCGTAAACAAATTTGTTTCGTACCCAAATTTTTTCGTACCCAAATTTTTTTTGGTACCTTTTTTTTACATACCCTAATAGTTTTTCGTACCCTAATTTTTTACGTTTCCTATATTTTTTCGAACCCAAATTTGTTTTTCGTACCCAAATTTTTTTCGTACACAAATTTGTTTGTACCCAAATTTCTTCATAAGCATTTGTTCGTACTCAATTTTTTTTCGTTCCCAAATTGTTTCGTACCTTATTTTTTATTTGTAGCTATTTTTTCGTACCCAAATAGTTTTTCGTACCCTTATTTTTTTGTACCCTTTTTTTCGTATGGAATGAGTGCTGTATTGGACGTCATCATTGATGACGTTCAATCGAACGAATGATAAAGGGGGCTAAGTTTCATTAAGTTGAGGCATATAGTCGCGATTTGGACGCCTTGAAAACTGGTCGGTAACTTTTGCTGAAATTTGACATGTATATGGACAAGAATGCGATCTACCTGTTGGCGTAGGCGTTATACCTGGGAAAAATCTAGTTTTTGATTAAATCACGCAAAAGTGGTGTGTTTTAATCGCGCAATCGCTATAAAATGAGTTCTCGCCGGAAGCCGATTCACCCCAGGAGACAATTCCATACATGCCATAATTTTTGAGGTCCAAAGCGGGACATTCCATAAAAAATTGTCGGGACATTTGACCAAAAAGCAGGACACCTAAAACGATCTATCATTCCACCTTTACTATTGTCAGTAAATAGTACTAACAAAAACTCTTGATACTTTTATTCAAGACATAAAACATCTGATATGAAGCATAAAATCTAAAACATAACAATAACAGTTGTATTAAATAAGACAATAGCAAACAACGAAATAATATTCATCTTTTTAAGAGTATAAAATCTAGAACATTACGACAACAATACTCATTATATTAATTTCAATGGCAAACATTAACGCAGGGGAGGTTATCCAGTTGACTGAAAGAACGGGTTACAGTACACTATCTACCGAACCACTTTTACTGTTTGTTGCGATGTTTTTTTAAGCATGTATCCATGCGCAGTTTGTTACTTGTCAATTGTCGCGGCTTAATTGGAGTAGGGTCAAACTGTCATGCATAGCACCTCGTTGATTTTAGCTTAATTGAAGTAGGGTCAAACTGTCATGCATAGCACCTCGTTGTTTTTATTACAATTACACCCAATTACACTAGACAGGATGGGTATCACTTATTGGACTGTTTGTTGCGATTTTGGTATATTGCACATTCGGATTATCCCGCTATATTGGAACTAAACATTGAATGTAAAAGACTCATTAATGACGTAGAGTTAATTTTACGAAACAATTGTTTTGTAAACCGTTTCAAACAAATACAAAAATAAACACATTTTCAACATTTATTTCATTAAAATCGATAGCAATAAGCGACCACTATTTTAAAGACCACCATGGTGTGAATGCCTGATGAAATCAATAATTAGCCGATAAATCGCTGATAAGGTGTCATAAACAACACTGGTACACATGATAAGTAGAATCGGATTGTTAATTGGGGGCAATAAAGGGATAAGCGGTGGTAAGTGTTAGCGAAACAGAGCTTGAATAGCGAATTTTATTGGGAACCTATAGACCTTACATCGTTTTTTACGAATGTCGGGACAAATCGTCTCACGGCGGGACGGCGGGACAAAGGGTCCAAAAGCGGGACTGTCCCGCCGAGATCGGGACGTATGGCATGTTTGGACAATTCACGCGCTAGGCAATTTAAATTTGATTTTAAATAATACATATTGCGATTTTATTCCCAAATTAATTAATAATTTCATCTTGCGTTTAACATACGTTTTAGAAAATATTAACAAAACAAACAAAAACAAACAACCGTTAAATTTTATTGTTGTAAATACGGTAACCTGATTACATATCCGCTAGCGTCTATGCATATTTACACATAAAAATTGTTCGCAAGTAAGCAACAAACAATCAAATTTAAACGCAAATTATTTAACAAAATATATAAATTTAAGCTAGAAATCGAAACTTAAATACAATTTCTGCACTAAAAACACAATACCAATAGTTTTTACAATAACACATTCGACATGTACATGTACTTCCAAGAACACGCCAACCGCTATTTTCAAAGCGAATGTGTAGAGTAACATTTCAAACAATAATATTGAATAAAGACAAAATGGAACTGGAGTTTAACGTAGTGCGCAAATTGGAAGTGATTAGAGTAATTTATTTTTCAACTTGTCAATCTCCATAGTATACGTTTAGTTGTGAGATGTTAACGGTTTCCCCCAAAAAAACATGCCTTCGCTGCGAAGTCAAAGTGGGTGGGGAACGAGAGTGCTTGTGGATTTCGAGTTGCTGGAAGTTTGTAATGAAGCTGCTTTTGTGCAATATTCAGCGATTTTGCAAGCTGTGTGTTTGAAGTCGGAGATATATATTGCTGACATTAATGATGTTGTGTACGTTCTTGTGACCATTGATCTGCATATGATACCAGTGGGAGAGCATCCCGAATCCGACATACTATGTGACATAGTCTGCAACAGATGTTTCCTGGTCGAGTGGTTGGTAAGTTTCATCGTTATACATGCATATTACACATTTTACATTATTTGTGCTATTTTTGACACCCATTTTTCATGCTGATGAACCAACGGTCAGTGCCAGTAGTCCTACTGTCATTGGTCTGTGTGCTTGTTGAAAGTACATGTAGAAAGGGTTGTTTAGCTCCAATAAGCCATGTTGCTATTTTTTGGATAAAATTTATGGCAGTGGGCTTTTTTATCTTTGTGCAGCAACCTCTGCCGCCTCATTTTGTGAAAACATTAGGCGCACACTGTTCATATTGTGGTAAAAGGAGTCGCGCAATGTTCAAAGTGAGAAAAATTGGTGGTGACTATTCAACATTGTGAAAAAATTTGTCGCGCATTGTTTAAAATTCCTAAATATCAGTAGCAAACTTTTAAAAATTGTGAAAACAAGTGTCTTGCAATGTTGAAAATTGTGAAATATGAGTCGTGCAATGTTGAAGATTTAAAAAAATGAGCCTCGCAATCTTGACAATTATGGAAAAATAAGTTGCACACTTTTCAAAATTGTGAACAAATGAGTTGTGACTGTTGAACATTGTGAAAATAATTAATTGAGCATTGTTCAAATTTGTGAAAATATGAGTCTCAGTAACGACATCAGCAACCATATGCCACTCAGCGTAACAACATCAGCATTAGTCGCTAACTGTTGAGAAATGTGAAAAAATAAGTTGACCATTTGCATCGCAAATTCCTATAATTTGTATAAAAACAGCTATCACTATTAAAAATTTAGGAAAAAAAACAAGTCTACTATAAAAAAGGTTTTCAGTTTAAAGAAATTCGTAATTATTTTTTATTTAAAGTTGTTTTAACGGCCATTTCATATGACTATCATATTTTTTTATAATGATATTGTGTGCCTGTCTAATTTGTAATTTGTTCAAGTTGTGCTATAAAGATGTCATTTTAATAATCTTTATTTGACATTTTGTCTCATGTTGGATTATTTGTTATATTTTATTATTATATAAAAATGGCATCGCATCAACCAGTAGTCATAGTATAAGCAACATTGAAGCCTAATATGCATTCATCTATTATTATTTGGCACAAATAATTTTACCGTGTGAAGACCCTACATAAAAATGCTGATCTTTTTCTTACTTGGTACCTGGCGACACACATTTTCAAGTCTATTTCATTAAATTTGACATAGTTATTTTTAAAAATGGCATCGTATGAACCAGTAGTCATATTATAAGCAACATTGAAGCCTAATATGCATTCATCTATTATTATTTTGGGCACAAATAATTTTACCATGTGAAGACCCTGCATAAAAATGCTGATTTTTTTCTTACTTGGTACCTGGCGACACACATTTTCAATCCTATTTCATTAAATTTGGCATATAAATTAATAAAAATGGCATGGTATGAACATGTTGTCATAGTATAAGCAACATTGAAGCCTAATATGCATTCATCTATTATTATTTGGGAACAAATAATTTTACCGTGTGAAGACCCTACATATAAATGCTGATTTTTTTCTTACTTGGTACGACCTGGCGACACACATTTTCAAGTCTATTTCATTAAATTTGGCATAGATATTTATAAAAATGGCATCGTATGAACCATTAGTCATAGTATAAGCAACATTGAAGCCTAATATGTATTCATCTATTATTATTTGGGCACAAATAATTTTACTGTGTGAAGACCCTACATAAAAATGCTGATTTTTTTCTTACTTGGTACCTGGCAACACACATTTTCAAGTCTATTGCATTAAATTTGGCATAGATATTTATAAAATTGGCATCATATAAACCAGTAGTCATAGTATAAGCAACATAGAAGCCTAATATGCATTCATCTATTATTACTTGGGCACAAATAATTTTACTGTGTGAAGACCCTACATAAAAATGCTGATTTTTTTCTTACTTGGTACCTGGCGACACACATTTTCAAGTCTATTTCATTAAATTTGGCATAGATATTTATAAAATTGGCATCGTATGAACCAGTACTCATAGTATAAGCAACATTGAAGCCTAATATTCATTCATCTGTTATTACTTGGGCACAAATAATTTTACTGTGTGAAGACCCTACATAAAAATGCTGATTTTTTTCTTACTTGGTACCTGGCGACACACATTTTCAAGTCTTTTTCATTAAATTTGGCATAGATATTAAAAAAAATGGCATCGTATGAACCAGTAGTCATAGTATAAGCAACATTGAAGCCTAATATGCATTCATATATTATTATTTTGGGCACAAATAATTTTACCATGTGAAGACCCTACATAAAAATGCTGATTTTTTTCTTACTTGGTACCTGGCGAGACACATTTTCAATCCTATTTCATTAAATTTGGCATATATATTAATAAAAATGGCATTGTATGAACATGTCGTCATAGTATAAGCAACATTGAAGCCTAATACGCATTCATCTATTATTATTTGGGAACAAATAATTTTACCGTGTGAAGACCCTACATAAAAATGCTGATTTTTTTCTTACTTGGTACCTGGCGACACACATTTTCAAGTCTATTTCATTCAATTTGGCATAGATATTTATAAAAATGGCATCGTATGAACCATTAGTCATCAGCAACATTGAAGCCTAATATGCATTCATCTATTATTATTTGGGCACAAATAACTTTACTGTGTGAAGACCCTACATAAAAATGCTGATTTTTTTCTTACTTGGTACCTGGCAACACACATTTTCAAGTGTATTTCATTAAATTTGGCATAGATATTTATAAAAATGGCATCATATGAACCAGTAGTCATAGTATAAGCAACATTGAAGCCTAATATGCATTCATCTATTATTATTTGTGCACAAATAATTTAACCGTGTGAAGACCCTAGATAAAAATGCTGATTTTTTTCTTACTTGGTACCTGGCAACACACATTTTCAAGTCTTTTTCATTAAATTTGGCATAGATCTTTATAAAAATGGCGTCGTATGAACCAGTAGTCATAGTATAAGCAACATTGGAGCCTAATATGCATTCATCTACATGTATTATTATTTGGGCACAAACAATTTTACCGTGTGAAGATCCTACATAAAAATGCTGATTTTTTTCTTATTTGGTACCTGGCGAAACACATTTTCAAGTCTATTTCATTAAATTTGGCATAGATATTTATAAAAATGACATCATATGAACCAGTAGTCATAGTATAAGCAACATTGAAGCCTAATATGCATTCATCTATTATTATTTGGGCACAAATAATTTTACCGTGTGAAGACCCTGCATAAAAATGCTGATTTTTTTCTTACTTGGTACCTGGCGACACACATTTTCAAGTCTATTTCATTAAACTTGGCATAGATATTTAAAAAAAAACATCGTATGAACCAGTAGTCATAGTATAAGCAACATTGAAGCCTAATATGCATTCGTCTATTATTACTTGGGCACAAATAATTTTACTGTGTGAAGACCCTACATAAAAATGGTGATTTTTTTCTTACTTGGAACCTGGCGACACACATTTTCAAGTCTATTTCATTAAATTTGGCATAGATATTTATAAAAATGGCATTGTATGAACATGTCGTCATAGTATAAGCAACATTGAAGCCTAATATGCATTCATCTATTATTATTTTGGGCACGAATAATTTTACCATGTGAAGACCCTACATAAAAATGCTGATTTTTTTCTTACTTGGTATCTTGCGACACACATTTTCAAGTCTTTTTCATTAAATTTGGCATATACATGTATATTAATAAAAATGGCATTGTATGAACATGTCGTCATAGTATAAGCAGAGAAGCATAATACGCATTCATCTATTATAATTTGGGCTCATACAATTTTACCGTGTTAGCACCATATATCAAGTTGCAGATTTTTTAAATATTCGCCACATACCCACAGGCATTTTCATTAATATCTCAGAAAAATAGACCTATATATTAATACACATGGCATCCAAAGAACATTTTATCATAGTTAAACATGGTTCCCAGCCAACCTGGAAATCAGGGAAAACCTGGAAAAAGACTCACTTTTTCCAGTCAGGGAAAAGTCAGGGAATTTGGGATAAGTTCCTGAAATCAGGGAAAAATCAGGGAATTTTGTTTGGGCAGACTTTCCCAACTTGTCTCGAGAAGTCCATACAATTAAAACAGCAAATTATTTCCTCTGCATGGCTATGGTGACTTTGAAGTATACATGTAGCTTTTAAAACAAGTTATGTCTGCAACTGCTTTTTATTCAGGGTGTCTAAAACAAGAAATAGGTCGAAATTATGATCCTGGACGTTTTATTTTCCATCAAAAAGCTGGGAACCCTGTAAAAAAGCAATCTAGAGGCATGAAATGCATTTTTCTATTATGATATGTCCACAAATTATTTCACTAAGTGATGACCCTGCTTGAATATGAGGATTTGTTGAATATTTCATGCTAACCAACATACATTTTTAGTCGTATATCAGGATTAAATACCTATACCTTAGTGAAAATGGCATCGGAAGAACATTTGTTCATTGTACTAGATGGAATAATGACTCAAACATTATATCTATCCATCTTATAGTTTATTGCAGTTTCAGTAATATTCTGTCTATAAATGATTTCAACATGATATACTTATAAATCATTGCTAGCAAATGTGTATATATGAAACAAAAATTAAAAAATAGACGGTTTATTTTTTCCCCATTTATGTATATATATCTATGTATACATCTTTTGTTGTAAACAGTTATGCAACATGTGTCAGAAACGCCCAGTACAAATATATGGACAGAATGATTTTTATGCCCCTCTTCGAAGAAGAGGGGGTATATTGCTTTGCTCATGTCGGTCGGTAGGTCGGTCGGTCCATCCACCAGATGGTTGTCAGACGATAACTCAAGAACGATTGGGCCTAGGATCATAAAACTTCATAGGTACATTGATCATGACTCGCAGATGACCCCTATTGATTTTGAGGTCACTAGGTCAAAGGTCAAGGTGACCCGAAATAGTAAAATGGTTTCCGGATGATAACTCAAGAACGCATACGCCTAGGATCATGAAACTTCATGGGTAGATTGATCATGACTTGCAGATGACCCCTATTGAATTTGAGGTCACTAGGTCAAAGGTCAAGGTCACGGTGATTCGAAATAGTAAAATGGTTTCCGGATGATAACTCAATAACGCATACGCCTAGTTTCACTTACCGGTATGTGGGTGTATGTTGGCTCCACTTCACAATATACAGTCATTGTAGTTTAATTAAAAAACGCATCTTACAATCTGAGATGAGTTCTGGGTTCAAGCCCCAGCAGTGGCCTATCATGTGTGATATACAGAGCCATTATGATTAAATACACAGTTATCTTTTTAAACAATACAATTAAATATAAGGAATAATGTTAAAGGGGCATTGCTGCTTAGCCATTTTTGGGATTGTATTGTGATTTTTGGCCAAATTTGACACTGAATAACAGGGTTTATATACATCCCAAGCATAAATGCTTCTAAATTTGTAAAAAAAACAAGTCGAAGTGTGCAGAATATTAAAAATTTGCAACTTTCTGATGTCTAAATGTCATTAAATGCCACTTAAAGTTTACATTTTTTGTACAAAATGACCCATTTTGTGCTGTCCATTATTGGTTAATGGTTTTACACTGTCAGGTCCAAAAATGCTCATTCTGTAGCTTGTTTGGACTATAATCTATAATGTGGCAAAGTTTCAGCAGATTCGGCCCAGTGGTTCTGATTTTATACGCCAGACCTAGCTTTTATTAGTCCACTACCGGTTTCACCGGAGGGGACTTATGGTTTGCGCTCTGTGTGTCCGTCAGTTAGTCAGTCAGTCAGTCAGTCTGTCACACTTCTCTGAATCCTGCGATAACTTTAAAAGTTCTTAATATTTTTCATGAAATTTGAAACATGGATAGATGGCAATAAGGACATTATGCACGTGATTTCATTTTGTTCCTACGTCAAAAATTCTGGTTTCTATGGCAATAAATAAAAACATAAAATAAATTCTGACAATGGTGGAGCCGGTAGGGGACAAATTTGCTTGACAATAGTCTTGTTGAGTATTACTCACAGAGTTATGCATATGCGCTTGGCTGTTTTCGGAGAATACCTGAGGTATTGTCATAGCCAGCTCATCGTGTCGAGTCGTGTCTTTTCGCCGTCCGGCGTCCGCCATGCTAAAACCTTAACATTGACCCATTGTACCCACAATTTTCGTATCCACATTTTTTTCGTAACCAAAATTTTTGTACCCACATTTGTTTAGTACCCAAAATTTGTGTTCCCACATTTTCTTACCCAAAATTTTCAAACCCACATTTTTTTAGTTCCCACTCATTCCATCCCGCGAAACCCTTAAGGTGTCGCAGCTCTAGTATGGAATGAGTGCTATATTGACGTCATCATTTGATGACGTTCAATTGAACGAATGAAAATGGCGACTAAAATTCGTTAAGCTCCAGGGTATCACTGCGATTTGAGAGTGTTGAAAACTGGCCCAACACGTCTGCTGAAATTTGACATGTATATGGACCAGAATGCGATCTACCTGTTGGCGCATTCGTTATGTCTGGGAAAAATCCAGTTTTTGATAAAATTACGATAAAGTGGTGTTTTTTATTGCGCAATCGCTATAAAATGAGTTCTCGCCGTTAGCGTTATTAGCGTATATAGAAACCCAAACACAATTCACCCCCAGGAGACAATTCACGCGCTAGACACTTCAAATTTGATTTTAATTAATACATATTGCGATTTTATTCCCATTTTAATCCTCTGGCGGGGGATATATACTCATACCAAGTTTCAATGAAATCCGCCAAAGCACTTCCAAGATATGGCTCCGGACACAAAAGTGCCTATAGTAACAAGGGCTGTTTGTAAAACATGCATGCCCCCCATATGGGCTGTCCGTTGTACTGGCAGCCATTGTGTAAATACGACTTTTGTCACTGTGACCTTGACCTTTGACCTAGTGACCTGAAAATCAATAGGGGTCATCTGCAAGTCACGATCAATGTACCTATGAAGTGTCATGATCCTAGGCAAAAGCGTTCTTGAGTTATCATCCGAAAAATCATTTTACTATTTCGGGTCACCGTGACCTTGACCTTTGACCTTGTGACCTCAAAATCAATAGGGGTCATCTGTGAGTCACGATCAATGTACCTATGAAGTGTCATGATCCTAGGCAAAAGCGTTCTTGAGTTATCATCCGGAAACCATTTTACTATTTCGGGTCACCGTGACCTTGACCTTTGACCTTGTGACCTCAAAATCAATAGGGGTCATCTGCGAGTCATGATCAATCTACCTGTGAAGTTTCATGATCCTAGGCATATGCGTTCTTGAGTTATCATCCGAAAATCATTTTACTATTTCGGGTCACCCTGACCTTGACCTTTGACCTAGTGACCTCAAAACCAATAGGGGTCATCTGCGAGTCATGATCAATCTACCCATGAAGTTTCATGATCCTAGGCCTATGCATTCTTGAGTTATCATCCGGAAACCATTTTACTATTGCGGGTCACTGTGACCTTGACCTTTGACCTAGTGACCTCAAAATCAATAGGGGTCATCTGCGAGTCATGATCAATCTACCCATGAAGTTTCATGATCCTAGGCGTATGCGTTCTTGAGTTATCATTCAAAAACCATTTTACTATTTCGTGTCACCGTGACCTTGACCTTTGACCTAGTGACCTCAAAATCAATAGGGGTCATCTGCGAGTCATGATCAATGTACCTATGAAGTTTCATGATCCTAGGCCCAAGCATTATTGAGTTATCGTCTTACAACCACCTAGTGGACGGACCGACCGACCGACCGACAGACTGACATGAGCAAAGCAATATACCCCCTCTTCTTCGAAGGGGGTCATAATTAGTGTGGTTTTAAATAAATTTTGAGAAATTGAACGCAAAAAAAAAACAGAAAATGGAAGTGCGTGCATGTTACTGTATCTTGCAACTTAATTGTTTTAAGAATTGGATTAAATTTTTAATTTGGGTAAGCGTGTTTTTTATGTCTCCTTTGCTCTTATATGGTATGAAATGCGTATCTCGTGTAACGTAATTTCATTCAAACTCTGGATTTTAATGACGACAAGTCAGACGTGTAATTTTATTAAACAGTAAAATATTGTTTAAAGCATCAAAAGATTGTAAAAAATATTTCCGATTGTATTTTTGTCATGCATAATTTAATCTTTCATAAGAATAAAATAACTCGCTGGGTCAAGATTTCGGTTTCGTTAATCATGTTTTAGGTAAGAATGGTTAGCATTTGATACACAAATTTAAAAAAAAAATAGTGTGGTTTTTAATAAATTTTGAGAAAGAGAAGGATGACCAGAATTGGAGGTTCAAATCTTTGTAACTTTATTGTTTTAAGCAAAGGATTAAAGTTAAAATTGATGTACATGTAAGCATGTCGTTAATACTAAATTGAGTTTTTTAATGACTCCTTCGCTTCTGTATATATAGTATGAAATACATATCTCGTGTAACATAATTTCATGTAAACTCTGGACTTTAATGACGACAAGTTGGATGTACAGTTTCCTATATTGTGTTTTAGGTCAGAATGGTTAGCATTTTATACTTTTATTATTAAAAAATAGTGTGGTTTTAAATAAATTTTGAGAAAGGGAAGGAAGAACAGAAAATGGAAGTTCATATCATTGTAACTTTAATGTTTAAAGCATTGGATTTAAGTTAAAATTGAGGTAAGCGTGTTGTTAATAATAAATTAAGTTTTTTTATGACTCCTTCGCTCTTGTAAAGTATGAAATACGTATTTCGTGTATCGTAAATTCTTTTAAACTCTGGATTTTGTGATCGCCTTTTGTCTGTCGTCTGTTGTTTGTCGTCAGCATTTACCTTGTTAACACTTAAGAATGTAATGTATTGCAGATTCAGAGATGTCTGTTCTGTTTTGAAGGTCATGTGAAAAATAAACTTATGGGATGTTTGCATATTTTAATAACATATAAATATTGTTCAAATCTATTTGTTGATAGATTTAAAATAGCTAACTTTCCTCTTACATGCCCTTGTATTTCAAGATAGAATACTTTCCTTCACAGAGGAAAGAGGTCTGAGTTTGAATCTCAGTGGGGGCTTCAGAGGATGATTTATTTTTAGAAAAATGATTATATTTGCTCAACTTTGTAAATGACTTTAAGCCACACACCTAAAAATTAACTGCATGGCATAGTAAATTTATGTATAAATAAGAAATATATTTTTATCTTTGCCATTTAGAATATATCTGGTGATTACAAGGTAGAAATCTGTCTTTTTTTGAGCTTTAAAACTTAAAAATAATCGCGTTTGTCGAAATAGACGTATATGTCTACAAATCCTACTTTCTGTTTAAAAGCGGTACCGTTTAAACAATAATATATTACTTTATAACTAGGCTATAGATTTAATTTTATCTATGCCAATTACAATATGCACATGTATCTGGTGGTTACAAGGGAGAAATCCGTCTATTTTGCGCTTTAAAACTAAAAAATAGTCGCGTTGGTCGAAATATGAGTATACGTATATAGAAATCCTACTTTCGGTTTTTAAATAAAAAAAAATAATAAATTACTTTCTAACTAGGCTATAGATTTAATGACAATTTTGCACACTTTCAAATTGCATCTTGATGTATTGATTAACATATATTTCATTTCAAAGTGTGTGGCTTTAACCAAACTTTGAAAATTTCTTTTAAAGAATGAGGTTTCTGAAAATTCAATCATTGAAGAAACATTTATAATTTGAGGGTACAATAAGACAGCAAACTAAGAATAGACATCCATTTGAGGGTTTTTTATCAATTCAATATGCAAAGAAGAAATTAAATATCAGCAATACAAAAGCCTGTTTTTCTATCTAGCTTTATATGCTCAGTCAAATCCAAACTAGGCAAATACTTACTGGACAGTAGGTCCTGTAAAATGGGAAAAAATACAGGACGTCCTCTTTTTTTATAGGACCTACTGGCTACAGGATATAATAGTAAAATAACTTGGTTTCATTGCTGGGATCAAGGTGTTTATGATATAAAATGATAAAATTATTGAATAGCTATTAATTTTAAGCTCACACATTTGTATCTGACGTTAAATAATAATACACGCCATACATGGTACTAGTCTTGTTTAGTTAAAAAAAAAAATTAAACGCTGAACGCATGTTAACAGTAAATATAAACAGGAATCGCTTCTTTGTAATATCTTAAAAACAATTTCCAAAACAAAAGTAGCTGATACTTGTTTAACTAAGCTACGCTTAGTGCGCATGTCAGGTCTGAGTCTGGTCAATACAGCCTAAACCGACAGCGGCCTCGATAAATGACAACCGGCCTGTTTCACGCATGAACATTGATAGCCAAGATAATAACGGTTTGAATGACAATGATCATTATTGTACATTACTATTGCTATTAAAACCACACAAATTGATATCTGCATCATTTAAATTGTAATAATCAGATTTATGATTATCTTGTTAAGCGACTAGGCCGTCATGGTTTTGGACCGTCCTGACTCGCATTCGTAAGATGCACATAAATAGACCAATCAGGTGCCCTCGGAAAATTCCGTCAGCAGAAAGAGCGTTGGTACGGAAAAGCATGTGTATAAAGACCCTACTGCTATTTTTGCACCTCAGAAAACTTTCAGAGCCATAAACAAACCTATGAATTTGTTTTGTTTTTTTGACCGGACAATCAGTCCTGTAAATTTGACAGACAGGCCGGACCTTACACAATTTTACAGGACGTGTCCGTCGGTCGGGCCATGTTTGGCCAAGACTGCATACTGTCTAACTCCCCTTTCGGGTATTATTGACAGGTAATAGATATGACAGAATACTCTGTAAGTATAATTGTGCATTGGAATTTTTATGACAAGTTGAATTATTATTATTGTATATATCATTTCCATGCGATAAATTTTAGAAACCCATTTATTTCTCACAAACTGAGGTTGAAAAGTAAACAACAACGGGGTTTGATTTTACATTCATGAGTTTTTTGGGGTGTTTAAAACATGTATAGTCATTCAAATTACTAATGTTTGATAAGGTTTTATTAATTCTGGGTATAGTTAAAAATGTTCTGTCGGTTTAAAACCATGGCCGTTGAGGGCATAGCAGTTTTCCTTATATGGGCCAATGGCTATACTAAAATCTTGTTACCACTCTAGAAATCACATTTACTGTGCATCCTTCAAGAAACTTGGTCAGGTCATTTGTTCTTATGATGTCTTGGCTGAATTTGAAAAACTGTTTCGCTTTCTTTAATTTATTCTCAAATCTTAATGAAGTTTGGTCAGAAGATTTGTATAAATTAAATCTCAGCCAAGTTTGACACTGGGTCATTTGAGCTAAAAAAATTGGTTAATATATTAAATAAACAAAAAGCATGTTTATACCACAGAAGTCACATTTTTAGTCAACATCGGTATGAATATTTAACTTGAAAACAAATATTGGACCAGGGATTTCAATAGATGCAGAATCCTGCGTATGACGCGAGCAAATTAAAAATGACTCATTTTTGACGCAACCCTTTTTTCTGCCGTGCATCATTTTGACGCATCGAAAATTTAACCCGTGTGTCAGTCAGTTAACATCTCCAGTTCCATGGTAATAAATCCCCCTGTGCTCCTAATCAAAATTAATGTTTCAGTATTTGAAACTCGGTCTATAATCGAGGCAATAGAGGTCTACCCCGGGCGTTGTTTTTTTATACTCACAAGTCATAATACTACACATAAACATTAAGAAAACACATTTTCTCGATTAGATATAAATTATCCGTGTAGAATTAAATTGCTACGTCTTGACCTTTGACATTGTAAATGGCGGACGTATTGTAAATTAACATTAAACCTGCGTTCAATTAAAAAATGGCGATTCAAACAACAACAACAATTCAAATTACAAGTAATGGTGATTCAATAATGGAGATAGCATTAACTGGATTTAACAAACATTAAATAAGGTTTGTTTAACCAGATAACAACAAGGAAAATTTGGATTATTAAAGTTAAACTACTACTGGTATGGCATTCTTAAGTGTATATATTTCCGACATGTATAGTATTCAGATAAACAGTAATAAATATACTAGATGTTCCTTGCATTTAGATGTTTTGTTTTTGAAAAACTTTAAGTCGATATTGTTCGCACAAATTATTGATATTTTGTCCTTATCTTTGTGTACCAATTCATTAAAATATGTTGTGTTATGTATCATGGTATTTTTATTTAATAACGCAGTATAACTTTTTTAGATATTGTGTAACTCTTGGAGCATGTTTTTTTCTAAAAAATTGAATAATACAGACAAAAACACAATTAACGCGCTTCAAAATTGACCCCAGAATTTTTCAATTTGACTCCTCAAAATTTCAGTCCAGGGGTCATTGACTCCTGGTTTTTATGGAATGAGTGATGTATTGGACGTCATCATTGATGACGTTCATTCGAACGAATGATAAAGGGGGCTAAGTTTCGTTAAGTTGGAGCAAATCACTGCGATTTGAGAGTCTTGAAAACTGGCCGAACACGTTTGCTGAAATTTGACATGTATATGGACCAGAATGCGATCTACCTGTTGGCGTAGGCGTTATACCTGGGAAAAATCTAGTTTTTGATTAAATCACGAAAAAGTTTCGAAAGTTTGACAAAACCGGATTTACAAAATGCGCTATGTGGATATACCGAAATCCCTACCGAAATCCCCGAAATCAAACTTTGATAAAAACAATGTTTCATTAGTTATTTCAGTGTATTTCGCAACAATCTATATTAAAATATGCAGTTTTTCGATAAATAATCAATATTAATGGGGATTTCGTGGGATCTCGGGGATTCCTGGGGATTTTGGTAATTAGGGGAACTTCGGTATTTCTTCTCACCCGTCCAAATGGCTGATTTCGCCAGAATGAACGCTAAGAAAAGTATTTACAAAATAACATCATCACAAACGATGTAAAGTGAACGCTACTTATCCGTTTTGTAGAGAAGTATACGATCAATTGGAAAACACTAACATTTGACATAAAAAAACGCCAGTGGATATGGAAATCTTCATCGTTGGAAATAGCAGACGGCGTCGACCAATGGCTGTCAATACAAGTTCGAAAAGAACGCGAGAAAGTATTAACAAAATAACATAGATGATGTAAAGTGAACGCTGATTCGCTGTTTTGTAGATAAGTATACGATCTATTGAAAAACCATAACATTTGACACAAAAACACCCGTGGATATGGAAATCTTCAGCGTAACGAAATAGCAGACATCGCACGGCGTCTCATCTGGGTCTACGCTGTTTGCCAAGGCCGATAATATAATGAATGGAAATGCACAAACTCAGTAACTGGCAAGCACATATGCATTAGTAGGTTGTTTCGTGGTTATTCAGAAACGACTACATAATTCTTTTGGTTCAGCCAGTGCAACTTAACAGAAATAAGTATAAAAAGTTTCTACATCTGACAACAATGTGCCAACTTAATACAAGGTAAGTTGTTTACATTATTTAAAATATTGCAAGCTTACAGTACTCAACAATAAACAGCTGGTACAATGTAATATCATCGTTTTAATTTTAATAAGCCCTTGGTTAATTACCCTTTTTAATGTTATGGATCAATGCATCTCTAACACCTTCAATTGACTTGTTCATGAAAAATATACACCCTCAGTGCATGTTATCCCATACACCATCAATCACTTACGAAGGCTCGATTGGTCATTCTCGGCTCGGGTACTACTTACCGGTACATGTACCCCGGGTACTCTTAACTTTACTTACATGTTCCCTGGGTACGGTAAATAAACTTAAACATACCCGCAAATATTAGATTGTATCCGAGTTGTATATCCGCCAAAAATCCGATGTCGTTAAACATGCTACCGATAACGTAAAACAATATTGTTAACCTTAAACAACCTTCTCTTTTAAAAAATCTGCATCAACATGCTTTTTAGTTTGAGTGTTGAGAGGACGCCGTAGGAATAAGCAAGTAATCAAGAATACGTCTCTGTTTCTGCTTTTATTTCCTTCATGTATAATGACGATAAGGATTGACAACTAACAATGACGACAATGATCACAAGCATTTACGACTAACACTGACGACAAGCATTGTTAAATTAACGATTTAATTTGAATAATAAGATTATAGTACAACAGATATGCTTTTCAAAGTATAATATAATAGCATACACTCATTAGAATAAGAGGTTTCATAAATAACATATGAAACATTTTCAATCAATATCGAAATATCTTATTCAATATTTATTACACAGCATGAATTAATTGTTAAAACATAATATAAATACAGAATATGGTGTTCCCCATTTAACGGACCTTGCAAACCAAAAAATGTTTCTTTAAAAAAAATCTATGGCGGTAAAAAGTGAGCGTGCGATGTCGCGGAAAATATTATACTTTACGACGTCATACAATGACGCGACTTTAAACAATTTAAGATTTAAAATTAAATCACATCATTGATTTTAACAATGAGTTTTGATAATATAAATGCCATTGAACAGAAAATTGACATAAATGTAAACATAATTAATTTTTACAAAATACCCGACAACAACCGATTTAGTGTTAAAATTCCCGGGTACGTTTTAGTATATTTACCGTACCCAGGGTACGAGCCTTACTAACTGTATTATTATTATATCTCACCGACTACAAGGTACCTTTACCTTGTTGTGTTTATCAACCTGGAATTTATGTAAAGTCCGGCTTTCTTTACTTTTTTTTTTCATTCATTTGATTACGCAATTGTTGACGTACCTCGTGGAAAATTATTTGAATCTTTGGATTTTAATGGCGACAAGCTGGAAGTGTCAATTTATTTTAAAAACGAATCTAAGATTTTAAGTATTGTGTGTTTTTCATGCATAATTCAGTGTTTTCCAGAAAATTGAGTACCAGTTATATGGCCGGCAACTATGCAGTAAAACAAAAGCATTTATGACATTTACTTGATATATTTGGGAAAAGAAGCAGTCATGTAAATGTAAGAGTAAATGTAACCGGCAGAATCGCTGGCTGCCGGTATTTAAAGAGAACACTGATAATAGTAAACTAAATCTCTACGACACGATTACAGCGTTGTAAAATTGTGTTTTGGGTGATAATGGTTAGTAATTCATACAAATGTTATTAAAAAATATTGTGCTTTAAAATTAATTTTGAGAATGGGATGGAAGAACAGAAAATGAAGAGCATACAGGGATGGAAATAAGTGGTTTCCCATGAGCCCGGGGCAAGTAGATTTTGGCCTGGGCAACTCAATTTCAAAAGTTGGTAAACTTGTTTTTTTTTTAATCTTAAAACAATACAGTGCAATAAAAATTGAAAAACAATTGATCACCATGGATCAATACTAGTTAAATAACATTCATTATATAGGAATAGGACATGATTCAATTCAGGCTCATAATAATACATCATGCATTGAACATGTGTATTGTCAGCAAATGTATATAATTATCTATTATTTTATTAAAAAAATATAATAATATTCACATGTTCATATTTCTGGGCTCGTTATTCTTTATCTGGGCAACCAAAATACTAAAGATGGTTGCCCACAATAGTAAAAAGTTAGTTTCAATCCCTGGCATATCATTGTAACTTTATTGTTTAACTGCATTGCATTAAAATTGTGATTGAGGTAAGCTTGTTGTTTATAGTATATTTACTTTTGAGCTCGACTATTATATATGAAATATATATAGTGTAGCTATCCTACTCACCCCGGCGTAGGTGCGCGCATTGGAATGTTTGCGTACCACCTCGAATATATTTCCAATGTCCATTGACATATTGCTTTCATACATGTATTTTGCTTCTTAACCAACATGACCCCAATGTATAAACAAAAGCAGATAACTGTATCAAGCATTTTGTAACAATTATGGCCTTTTTTTCACTAAGAATAAGCATATAATTGATAAATCTATTTTAAAGTTTGCGTACCACCTTTAAATTGCCACAACTTTTTTATTATGCTCTCCCCAAATTTTTTAAGGGGGGAGCATATAGTCGCCGCTTCGTCTGTCCGTCCATGCACAATTTTTGTCCGGGCTATTTCTCAGCAACTAATGACTGGAATTCAATTTAACTTAATGGGAAGCTTCACTACCAAGAGGAGACATGCATATTATCAGCCGGTTCTGGTCAGATGATTTTTCACAGAGTTACAATGTATGGCCCTATGAAATTTTCCATTAACTGTACATATAACGCGATCTACCTGTTGGCGTATTCGTTATTACTGGGAAAAATCTAGTTTTTGATTAAATCACGAAAAAGTGGTGTTTTTTATTGCGCAATCGCTATAAACACGTGGCTTGGCCCGAAGTACATGTAGCCTTAATAGCAACCCCAAGACAATTCACCCCCAGGAGACAATTGACGGGCTAGACAATTCAAATTAGATTTTTCATACCCCAATTTTTCGATTTTCGTAATCATTTTTGTCGTACCCAAATGTTTTTCGTACCCAAATTTGTTCGTACCTAAAAAAAAATTTGTGCCCATTATTTTCGTACCCAAATGTTTTTCGTACCCAAATTTTACGTACCCAATTTTTTTCGTACCCCTTTTTTTTGTGCCCAATTTTTTTCGTACCCATTTTTTTCGTACCTAAATTTTTGTTCGTACCAAATTTTTTCCGTAACAATTTTTTTTTTTTCGTACCCATTTTTTTCGTACCCAAATGTTTTTTGTTCCTAATTGTTTTCGTACCCAATTTTTTTTTCGTACCCATTATTTTCGTACCGAATTGTTTTTCGTACCCAAATTTGTTCGTACCCATTTTTTTTTTCGTACCAATCTTTTTCGTACCCAAATTTGTTCGTACCCAATTTTTTTTTTCATACCCATTTTTTTTCGTACCCAAATAAAAAAATCGTACCCATTTTTTTAGTACCCAAATTTGTTTCGTACCCAAATTTTTATTTGTACACATTTTTTTCGTACCCAAATAGTTTTCGTACACTATTTTTCTTTGTTTCCTTTATTTTTTTGTACTCTAATTTGTTTTCGTAACCAAATTAGTTTTTTTTCCTGCCCATACTATGTTCGTACCCATCATTTCTTCGTACACAAATTTGTTCGTACCCAAATTTTTTCGTACCCATATGTCGTACTCAAATTTTTTTCGTACACAAATTTGTTCGTACCTAATTTTTTATTCGTACCCATTTTTTTCGTACCCAAATAGTTTTTCGTACCTTTATTTTGTTCGTACCCTTTTTTTTTCGTACTCAAATTTGTTTTCGTACCCAAATTATTTTTTTTTCGTACCCACTGCCCACATATTTTTTCGTACCCAAATTTTTGTCGAAATAATCGGCTTTCAATTTGATTTGATCTCCCCACTCATTCCATCCCGCGAAACCCTTAAGGTGTCGCAACTCTAGTATGGAATGAGTGCTATATTGACGTCATCATTTGATGGCATTCAATTGAACAAATGATAATGGCGACTAAAATTCGATAAGCTCCAGCGTATAGCAGCGATTTGAGAGTGTTGAAAACTGGCCCGACACTTGTGCTGAAATTTCAAATATATATGGACCAGAACGCGATCTACACGTTGGCATTTTCGTCATATCTGGGAAAAATCCAGTTTTTGATAAAATGACAAAAAAGTGGTGTTTTTTATTGCGCAATCGCTATAAACACGTGGGTTGGCCGTAAGTACATGTAGCGTTAATAGCAACCCCAAGACAATTCACCGCCACGAGACGATTCACCCGCTAGACAATTCAAAATTGATTTTAAAAATAAAAAAATTCGTACTCAAAATATTTCGTACCCATATTTTGTTCATACCTATTTTTTTTGTACCCATTTTTTTCGTACCCAAATATTTTTGTACCCAAATTTTTTTTCGTACCCATTTTGTTCGTACCCAAATGTTTTTTAACCCAAATTTGTTCGTACCCAATTCTTTTTTTCGTACCCATTTTTTTCGAACCCAAATGTTTTTCGTACCCAAATTTTTTCGTACCCAATTTTTTTTTCGTACCCAAATTGTTTTCGTATCCAAATTTTTGTTCGTACCCAATTTGTTCGTAGCCAATTATTTTTTTTCGTACCCATTTTTTCATACCCAAATTTTTTTCGTACCCAAATTTTTTCGTACCCAAAAAATTTTTGGTTACCATTTTTTTCGTACCCAAATTTTTTTCATACCCATTTTTTTTGTACCAAATGTTTTCCGATCCCAATTTTTGTTGTACCCAAAAAAAAATTTTGTACCCATTTTTTTCGTACCCAAATGTTTTTCGTACCCAAATTTGTTCGTACCCACATTTTTTTTCGTACCCAAATGTTTTTTGTACCCAAATTTTTTCGTACCCAAATTTTGTTTCATACCCATTTTTTCCGTACCCAAATTTGTTAAGTACCCAAACTTTTATTCGTACCCATTTTTTTCGTACCAAAATATTTTTTTCGTATCCTAATTTTTTTCGTTCCCTATATTTTTCGTACTCTAATTTGTTTTCGTAACCAAATTGTTTTTTTTTCCTACCCACATTTTTTTCAAACCCATTTTTTTTCGTACACAAATTTGTTCTTACCCAAATTTTGTTCGTAACCATTTGTTCGTAGTCAAAAATTTTTCGTTCCTAATTTTTTAATCGGTACCCATTTTTTTCGTACCCAAATAGTTTATCGTACCCTTATTTTGTTCGTACCCTTTTTTTTCGTACTCAAATTTGTTTTCGTACCCAAATTTGTTTTTTTTCGTACCAATTTTTTTTAGAAATAATTGGTTTTCAATTTGATTTGATCTTTCCACTCATTCCATCACGTGAAACCCTTAATGTGTCGCAACTCTAGTACCATTTATTCATATTTTTATTGTGCAGAGGGATTGCCGTATCTGTCTGTATTTTGTTTAGTTGAAGCTGATTTATTTCTGCTCAAACTTTATCAAAGCCTAAGGCTTAACGAGACACTCTTGAGTATGGTTTCTTGGTAAAATTATTACTTGGTGTCATTCTGAGAATATATTAATTTTACCATTTAAACACATATTAAGTCCCTGAAAGAGACATAAAAGTGCTTCAAACTGACTAATTAATTTTTATTCATTAAGAGTCATTAAAAAAGAGTCATTAAAAGAGGCTTCAGTTCCACAAATAACCTATACAGTCTTGAATTTGAATGCCTTAACACAGACTACATGTCTTGATAGAGACTTGAAAGTTCTTGAATGAGATATGAAAGTCCTTGAAAGAGACCACACTACCTTTTTCAGCCTCCAGTTTCTTCACTTCCTCCAGGGCCTGCAACTTCTTCTGTTTGTTCTCCTGGGCTTCTTTCTTCTCCTTCTCTTCATTGTACTTGATACCTGCAGGGAAAATACAGATGTAATAAATGAGATGTACTTCATTGACTTATTGCTTTTCTTTGGCCAATACACATCAAATTGGAATTTCTGAATCCAGTTCATAAAAACTTTAACATTCAGATTAGCTGCATACCTGTAAACTTTAGACATATAGTTAAACAAAATCTATGTTTTGTTTTGGCAAAGTTCACTTATGCTCTCTGTGTGTTATGTTTGAGTCTAGCAATGTTCTGTCAAAGTCATTGTATGCTATGTCAGGGTCAATTTTTTTCTGCTTGAGTGAATTTATGTTCTGCTAGTCTAATTTGTGTGTGTGTAAAGAATACCAATGCAAGAATCTACTTTCATTCTGCTAAAACCTTAGACGGCAATAGAGCTATACTAGAGTATACAAATGTTGTGCCATAGTCCACTAACTTCCTCCCTGAGTCCACTCACCAACATTCGGCACTGCAAGGGCATACAATCCGTCTATTGTTGCAATCACAGGTTCTGTGTACAGGTTCTTCCATGGAATTTTCAGTGTTAGTTTACCTGCAAAATAGTGGATATTTGTATACAGCAGTGAAAAAACTACAGTCCGAAAGTCTGGGAGATTTTGAGCCTAAGACTCTCAGTTATACTTGGGCATGAAGTGTAGTTGTTGCCTGATGTATTCATATGATTACTATCATATATTATATTAATGGTTTATGCTGACAACTGATGAAAATGTTGATGACAACTGTTTATGAAAATGATGAAGATGTTAATCATGCCATTAGGAATAGGATAGTCAGAAAAAATGATAATGATGACTTAATAGACAATGATGATACTGCTGATGATATAGTTGATGTTAATGATGATGTAGTTGATGCTGGTGTCGGTGGTGATGATAATGTTGTTGATGATGATGATGATGATGATGTTGTTGATGATGATGATGATGATGATAATTGTGATGATGATGATGATAATGATGATGTTTTTGATGATGATGATAATGGTAATGATGATGTAGTTGATGCTGGTGTTGTTGATATTGATGATGATGATGATGAAAGTGATGATGATGATGATGTTGTTGTTGTTGATGATGATAATGATGTTGTTATTGATGATGATGATGATGATGATGATAATGATGATGATGATTATGATGATGACGATGATGATGATGATGATGATAATGATGATGATGGTGTTACTGATCATGGTGTTACTGATCGTGGTGGTTGTGATGATGATGATGATGATAATTTAGTTGATGGAGAAGATGAAGAAGAATAAGATAATGATGATGATGCTAATGCAGCTATCGATGGTGGTAGTGATGATAGAGTTGATGCTGCTGATGATTATAAGGATGCAAGTGGTTGAATGAAAATGAACACACAATGTTTCAAGTATCATTTACTTGCAGTGCATACATGAAACAGTATTCATTCAATTTCATAATGGTAAAATATTTTTTTTAGGATCCAGTACGAGAATGTTATATATTCTAAACAAAGTTTCACGCTCATCCACCTAAGATAAAGAAAACCTGTCTGAAAGCCATTCACACATTAAGAATTTATATCAGCATCTCAGCAGGTAAACACCATTTTCTGAAATTCTCTATCTTTATGATGATTATGAAGGCAAGTTATCAACCCGAACCGCAAGGTTGCAAATATTTCACATCGATTTTATACTTCACTGCCTTCCATGCAGAATTGGGCATGGTCCAATTCATTTACTGGTGTATGTAAATATATGATAAGATCATATGTTTGCTGAATTGCATATTTTACAACAGTCCAATTAAATATACCAGAGGAATGTTACAGACGCTGTAGTGTCATTATGAATATATACCGTTTGCCAAAGTACACATATTTATTAAACATATTTTTCTATTTATTTTACATCATTTCCCTTTGTGCAAAGTAAATCTACCAGCAACTTTAGTTTTTCCAACACCAATGTGGAAGGTTGAATTTTGCATTAATAATGTATTACTTAAACCACAACCACCACAACCATCATGTGAGTATGCATCATTCATTTTGCAATGTACATGTACATGTACATGTTCTTAGTCATCATACAACACTTGAGAGTAAACAACGCCCACAATTTGTACTGCAGTGAATCAAACTACCAAAGAAAACTGCAAAACAAGCTTACTGTAATTTTTACAGCCAGAGTTGATATGCATCATACATTATTAAGTGTTTTTATGTGATTTTTATGACAATCGTTTACAGAAATTTACAACAAATTTAATTGTCATGGATATCTTTTTTTACTATTAGCAACACATATGAAATGCAAAGTTTAATGTTTATAACTCCATTTACACAAAGGGAAATTGAAGCATATGTTTTTGCTTTATAGTTATATAAAGATTGATATGTTCAGCTGTTACACCTCTGGAAATAGATGTTAAATAAAGTCCAGAGGATGAACTGCTCCTGTTTGAATGATTGATTAGTTTTACTCCTATGCATTTGGTTTCGTTATAAATTGCAAATTGGTAATTGCCAGATCAATCTATTTAGTATACTTTTTGCCATTGAAGCATTTACAAGTATTAATCATATAACGTTTTTATATGTTATTTATTCTCAAGGAACAGTACATTTTCCTGATGCAAAGAAAACTCTGTTTAAGTTCTTACAGTTCCCATACAAGTTCAAAAAGTGCTCAAAATGCTGATATTTCTATTAAAGTTCTGCAGAGCTCAAAGACAAGGCTATTCAACAAAATGTATGTATTGTATGCCTATTCAAGTCCAGAAAATTGATAAAACATTCACCAGCACATGTGCAAAATTCATTATCTCACAGAGTGCAGCCACGGAAATAGCTACTAGGCCAGTTTTCAGTTTGTAAGATTATTTTCCCGTTAAAATAGCCAATACAAGAAGATCATCGTTCGCATGATAAAATAGGAAAATAGGAGGGAAATGATAGTGGTGATGATGGTGATGAAGGCAGCTGTAGTGATGATGATTGAAGTGGTGGTGGTGGTGTTGATGATAAAAGAGTTTGCTTGTGATGATGATGGAGATATTATGATGGATGATGATGGTGGTGGTGGTGGTGGTTGTGGTAGTGTTGATGATAATTGTAGTGGTGTTGATAATGATAATGGTGGTAAGGTGAAGATGATGATGGTGGTGGTAGTGGTGTTGATGATGGTGATGGTTGTGAGGTGGTGATGATGATGATGAAGGTGGTAGAAAGGGTGATAATTGTAGTAGTGGTGCTGATGCAAGTAGTGGTGTAGATGATGATGGTAATGGTGGTGGTGATGTTGAAGATGGCAATGGTTTTGATTTAAATGATGATTTCTATTATTATTATTATGGGGTTATTATGATTATGGTTGCGATGATGATGGTGGTGGTAATGATGTAAATGGTAGTAATGCTGATGATGGTGCCAGTGATGATTCTGATGATGATGTTGATGGTCATGGTTGTGGTGATGACTGGATCATGTTGTTGACTATTATGGTGTCAAAGATGAGATTGCTGACCATGAATTTTATTATTCTAATAATTTGTCATAGTACAGAAACTTCCTGCACCATGATAATTTCATGATAGACCACACTTACCTATGTGACCTGCTTTGATCTTCACAGGTAAGTCAAGGTCATCCTGCAAAATAAGCAATAAAATAATGTTTTATGAAAAAATACATTCAAAGGGGTGTTGAAAGCGAAATTCTTTCTTGTTATATTGTAGCAAACATCGTCTACCTACAGTAAACCCATTATCAAATAGCACCAGGAATAGAGCTTAAATAAAATGTTTTATTGATTATAATATTCATAGTTCTCTTTAGTACAAAATATTTTTTTGAGAGCTAAGGTAAAAATGATAGGAGAGATATTTTACTATGAATGCAAATAATGTGTTCGTAAGAATGAAGTGTTTTCAAAAACAAAAATAATAACAATCACCAACGAATTTGTACTGTGCTGCCAACACCAATTCTATATCCCTCCACCTTTAGCCAGGGATAACAAGAGTGCCATGGGCCCTAAGTGCTTGCCTGAGACCAGAAAGAACTAAACTATTTTGAGAAGGTGGAGCCCAGACGAAAAAATGTACTTAAAGAAACATTAACCCTTTCCCTGCACCCCGGTCAAGTAATTCTTAATATTAAATTTATCTCCACATTATTATGACAAACTTTTGATACTTGAAATACACTCTGACCTGTGAACAGAAGTCAGTCAAGGGAAATGACCAAAGTGACCATTGTAGACAGGTGACCATTGTTTTCAAGTGACCACTTTTAAGATGATTGGTCAGTTGGTAGTATTGCTAGGTTGTTACCCCACCCAGTTGTTTTCACACAGTGTAATGTTAAACAAGAGCTGTCAGAGGACAGCCCGCTCAACTATTGAGTGCTTGACAGTATAACGTAAGCCATCATGGTGAGGAGGGGTATAATGGGTGTGTGGTCATTTAATAGATGATCTTTCAAAATTTAGAAATAAATAATAATTTCATTTTAGGGGGGATTCTGGGGTGGGGCGTGGGGGATGGTTTGGGTGGAGTCCATTGTGGTATGTCATATATATAGTGGAGCTAAAAAGGCTCATTTATTATACTTTAGTATAATCACACTCATTGTTATTGTCGTACATGCTGTGGAACCTAAAATCAGTCTTAACCCGGACAAAATTAGAACAGATTTGAAACTTACATTTTCTGAAAGGTTATAGCTTGTAGATTCTGAATTCACAAAGTTCCCTAAAATTCCCATCCGGGAAACGTCAGAATCCAAGATGGCGTCCAAGATGGCCGCCGTAAGTTAAGATCAGGGGTGAAATCAGAAATATCACTTTGTGACAGGTATGATTGGTAAAAGTATTATAAATACTCTTGTAACTTATTGGCATTAGATTAGCCAAAATTTATCACCTGTCTTTGACATACTTGAGGTCAAGGTCAAGGTCATATTAAAGGTCAAATTTTGAAGAAAATTACCCATTTTACCTCAAAGAAGTTACGTTTGCAAGAGTATATGGTGCATTCTGATATAATCATCTTTACGGTAGTAGAGTACAAGTAAAACTTGTTTCTCCGCTGGAGCTAGTAAAGCAATATCTGGTTACCAAGGTAACAGACAGAATGGCTTCCAAGATGGCCGCCATCAACTATGTAGAAATAGAGGAAAATCATAAAATTGACTCCTCGAAAACTTAATGATTGAGGATGGAAACATACATACTCCTGTAACTAATTGACATTAGATCAACACATTTTATCATTTTTAATTGTCATATTTTTAGGTCAAGGTCAAGTTCAAAATCAAATTGAAGGTCACAATATCATTTTTTGAAGGCAATTGTCTGTTTTAACACAAAGAAAACGCATGGTTACTGTATTCACTTTGTTTCGTAATTTTCGTACTGCGGCGCGAGTAATAAGAACGAACGCATTAGAAAATTGAAATGAAAATGATGGCAAATATTGTACACCATACAAGTGCTTTCATCTGAAAACTGTAAATGACGTCATCAACAAAAGAAAAATGATGACGTTGTATGCTACAAAATGGCCGAAGATATAAACAGAAGTCTGACAGCGATATACAAAATGACGCAAAGTGTCTGATAAAACCATGTAAGTAAACAACATTTGCTGAAAAACATTTAAATATAACATGTCCATTACCATTATAATAATAAATTGACAAAACATTTTCATTTTATTGATCCGCTGACCGCTGTTTTACACACTGTTCGCAAAACCAGAATCAATGTATTAGACATATTAGATTATAGATAATATATAAAGATAATAGATATAGACAAGTCACATATATTTCAGATATACTGTTGCATTATTATTCATGTTAAATGACCTTATCTGGAAAAAATAAAAATAAAAAAAATAATAGAAGAAGTAAAGGCTGTTCGATTTTTTTTCTACGGAAGCGCATATGGACCAAAAATGAAAATTCGGGAAATGAAGAATTATCTTTTGGTTTCAAAAAAATGTAAAATTGGTTACATTTTAAAACTAAATGTTGTGTATTTGATCTATTTTTCAACATCACCAACACGCTGTAAAATAATGAACTTAAAGGGCCATCTATGTGACCATCATGAATCGTTTTGGGCTGAAAATAGAACGGTAAGCGGTATACATGTAATGAACATGCACATTTTTTGTATGAATACCCCTGCGAAGATTTGTTCTAGAAATTGGAACGGTTCTGGAACTGTTCTAGAACATCAAGAACAGTTCTAGAATGGTCCATATTCGCGTTCTAGAACTTATGTTCTGGAATTGTTCCAGAACTGTTTTCTAGAATAATTCCAGACATTTGTGGAACAAGGCTTAGTTCTGAAACTGTTCCAATAATATACAAGAACATTTTTAGAACATTTCTAGAACAAAATAAGTTCAAGAAATTCTAAAAATGTTCTAAACTGTAGTTCTAGAACACATTTAGAACTCTTTAAGAACCAGTAAGTTCTACAAACATTCTAGTGGGGAATAAGAACACATATAGAACAGGTCTAGAACCAAAGTCTACAATTGTCCTACAATTGTTCTACATATTTAAAATAAACTAGTTCAGACAATGATAATTTGACTTCTTTCAAATTATATTTCAAAACAATTTTCAAGATATTGCTGTCATATCATGAGATATATATATATATCATATGAGATATATATATATAGCATACACAAACAGAGGACTAATGTTAAGGAGGAGTGTTTGTTGATAGGTCTGGGATACTTTGTATTATTTCTAATCCTAAAACATTATGTGGGTACTCACTAGAAACAACGTTACGAGGCACTCCTAATGAGTATCCAAACATAAGCTTTTATGGAGAACTGGAGAAAATTATCCCTGAAATACCAAAAAGTACTTCTCCTTTAAGTTCTTACAAAATCTTCTGCTACACACATACATATACATGTATATAACTGACTATAATTTGTCACCAAATTACACATTATTTAATTTTTTTTTTACTGTATCTGTTCGGAATTCTGCATACTTAGTGTCTTCTGAATTTGCATGTAATCTTGTGTCAATTAAAACACTAGGACTTCACAGAGTTCCTCAACATTCACCATCACAAGAATCTCAGAGAACTAAACTGGAATTAGGTGACTAACTACAGGAGCTTCTGGTAACTGTAATGGGTGGATTTCATCCATCTTTTTCATAACATTATTCAGATATTTGTGTAGTTTTTCTACATTAAATCTGTCTCCAATAGTGCGTAGAACGTGGCATTGGAAGTGTTTCATCAGCAAAATACAGTTTCTTCACACGCTTCAGTGGACCTGGAAAAAAGACATATGAATGTATATTTTGAAAAAAATATAAACTCTTTAACTCATTAACAGGTTTATAATTACAGAAACTTAATTCACAAGCAAATGATTGTGGTTTACAAAAATCAACATGTTCAAACAAAATTAAATTCTGTACAGTATCAGGTTGTTTTGCTCCCAAGTAGTTTCCTTTCCCCTAGTTGTTTTGCCTCCCAAGTAAGTTACCACGGCCATTCTACCTCATGTGTGAGCCACACTACCAAGTGTGTAACTACTTCTGGAAGGCAACATAATTCGGACAAAATAACACTTGTTTTTTCGTTTTATGTAAACAAAGTGTTTTCTTCTGTAATGATGTTTTAGAAATATGCTTTTCTTAAAATTTCAGTAATTAACCTTATTCAGTCAGGCATTCCAGAATACATGGGTGTAAAGGTGACCAATGTCATTTTACTCTTGCATGTTATTAATGTTAATTTCACAAATTTTTAGATTATTTAATGTTTTGCCAAGTCTTGTCTTCTTGTAGTCATCGATAGATTAAAGTCTCATAATAAACTATTCCCGGGCCTCAAGAAGTTATTTTAGTGAGCATCACAGGTCTATAATCCCAGCCTGAAGTTGCGTGCAATGAGACTTTCAATGTAAACATTGAGCATTGTTAAATACTGAAATCACTTGCCTAACTTGCAGTGTAATCTTCAAAAAATAAGAATTGGTGTTTATGTGGTTTTAAAAAATGATAACCAGTTATAAAACAGAAAAAAAAATGCGTCCATTTGCCTTATACTCGCCCTTCAGCAAATGGACCATTTATGAATTGTAATAACAGCTGTATTAAGAATAGTGTTCGACCCACAATACACGTTGACTTACTTAACCCGTGTTTCGAAGTGTACAGTTAAGTCCGGTAATCTTGCGCGTCCCGTAATCTTGCGCACTTCGCATTTGCGAATCTCGCAGACGACGAATGGTTTTCTTTAGTGATGAAAGATGGAATTTCACATTTTAAAGAATTAACGGATTTAAAAGTTACATATTCCATGCAAAATTAAATTCGATCATTACATTTAAACACCGGTTGCGTCATCCCTATACATGGTAAACACTGGCCTTCTTACGAAAACTTCAAAATGAATCACAAATTCCCTGCAGTCTTTAGCATTTTCATACTTTAAATTAAGAATTCATAAATCCAATGTGTAATTAAGCATTCCATTGCACAATATCCGATCAGTTATGGTATTTTTTGCCATGAAAATATATCGCATCAGACGACATAGTCATCATTTCCCGCCATTCTGTCAAACCAATTTGGTATGATCTCCGCATGCGCAATGGCCTAGTTTTGATATTTTCTGTACACTATGGAAGCATGATCGTGGTATCAAACCTGTTATGCTTTTTTTTTCACGCATACCGGTACTTTTTTATTACATTGTTGTAATTGTCCACTATTATTAGTGATTATATTTTTTTGATTTGTAGTGAACAAAAACTGCACTAGAAATCCACATTTAATTTCAATGGTTTTGCAAACTGATTTTTAAAATATTGTTCTGGAATGTTTTTTGTCAATAATTGGACACCATATGTCTACAATTTTGCCTAAACGAGGTCATTATACAAAGTGCGCAAGATTACCGGACACTGTGATAGTTTGAAAATGAGGTGAGTCATGTTTGTTTTGAAATCAAATCGGACAGTTCTTCACTGAATTAATCAGATATTTTTGTGTTAATAAGCACATGAACTTATAATTTTCATAATAAATTTAGATATTATGTTGCCAATTTATAAAAGAACATGTTTTTAAAACAATTGACCCTTAACTGCGCAAGATTACCGGACAGCATCGTAAGAACTCTCTGTCTGGTTGATTATTCTTTATCACATATCAAGCACTGGTACTTACCATTTTCCGATACATGAAGATGGTTTTCCTTTCGATGTGTCGTTTAACTTAACATGAAGATATGAATTTAGTAAGGAGGGATTAATTTTAAGTTGGAAAATTAAATTCCAAAGCTTATTTCAGCACAGCATCATACGGGTCTCTGAAAATCTACCCAGCCTAACCCCAAATGTAAGAGATAATTTCATTGGCCAAAATTCACAAAACAGAGCTGACTGGTTTTTATTTTATTTACGTAGACTGTCAGCGGAGCAGCATTAACGAAAAGCAGTCGGGTGCATATAAGCGCGCTTTTTTTAAATGGCTGACGTTATTTTCTTGTTCAATCGCGTTATGAGCTTTATCGAACCACAAAATGTAGTCGCACCCAAAATAGATGTTGCTCACTACCAGGAGGGAGATCTCACCAAAGCCACTTACCAAAAACAAACATACGATGCGGTGATCAGTGAAATCCATCGTAAGTAAATTCGTTTGATAGCCAAACTTTTTGGTACCAATCTAAAAGGTTCTTGAATGGGGCGAACACTTTTTTATGACTGAAAGCGTTAAGCCCGCCTCGTCACTAATGTTAATAAATTCCTGTCGGAGAATACCGCAAAATGATATTTCAGTTCGCTCAACGCGGACCTATTTGACGAGGCGGTGTCTCGGTTAACAATGTCCCCTAAAAATGTCCATATTTCAATCGCCGTAGAGCAAGTATATTTCACTTACTGTTTATAACACTGTGTATTGATAAAAAACACAAAGTATTGAAATAAATCAATATTAAAGTTAAGGGGTCTTCCTGATCATTATTAAACAATTTGTTGTAAATAGTACAGGTTCGGGCAATCATATTTTCGGATAACGAAAAATAATCTTGTAAATAAATATGATCATAATAATAATATTAAAATTTGTATATACTGTTGATTACAGATGACGAGGTTTCTCTTAAAGCAAGCAAAGTGACTGCCTAAGCATGCTTTCAGTTGGTCAACACTGCCTATAGATATATGATTTTTTCCCTGTTATAAATGAAACATGAACACATTGTTCACAGTTATCCAATTTCACACTCACTCACTAGCCAGGGGTGAGTGAATTTATTTGAAAAAAAAATCTGATGAACAAACGTTCGATAACATTAGCTAATTGTTTGTATGAGTAACTACTCAGTCTAGCCAGAATTTCCAAATGTGAAATTTGATGGACTAAAACAAAGTATTCATGATCGCATGACAAAATGCTCAAGTTTGGTTTTCAACACATTTCATGAATGATTTTAGAGTTCAGTGATCAAACACCAACAGAGCCTCGTGATAAGTTGCCTGTAAAGAGGAGCATGATCCCATCAGATGCCTCCGAAGATATTGACCTGACGAACAATGCTGCAAAGCAAAATGTGCCCTCATCCTAGCTTTAGTGAAGGATGAGGGTCATTATTAGAGTAAAGCCGGAGGCTGAGCATGTATACAATAGCATTATGTTCGGAGTCGTTCGAACTAATCGATTAATTCGCCAGTACAACGAGAAAATCGAGTCTACCCGAAGTACTCCCAATCGATTACACCGGAAACACTAAGCACATTTTTCATAATTCAAAGCTCAATGTTTTGTTGAAAAAACACAATGGGCGGGCTAAGAAGCAGATATAAAATATTGCAGAATAAATGTATGTTAAACATTACATAAAAATGTTGGGTGGGTGTATACATGCTCAGCCTCCGGCTTTACTCTAATAATGACCCTCATCCTTCACTAAAGCTAGGATGAGGGCACATTATTTTTCGTAAATGCCTTCGGCTTCACATGTATACAATAGCATCTTCAAAGAGCAACAAAACATTCACTCAATCAAACACATTTATTATAATAAATGTTCATCGTCATTTAAACACCGAATCAGCAAACGACATATTTTCTTTGCTAATAGTATGTCTGTAATAAAACTTCCTAAAGTTCTTATCAGAAGACCAGTCCGCTGTACGTAATATCTTTTGTAAAGAACAACCACTTACTAAAGCTTTAGATACAGATGCCCCTCTAAAAGAATGTGCCTTGAATTTATTAGAGTCTATTCCAGACAAATCCAAAACAGTACGTAACCATCTAGCAACAGTACTAGTGGACACAGATTTAAAAGTGACATACGAAATAAGTAATTTTCTTGACAATTGTACACTTTCTGTTTTACTTAAATAAAATAATAAAGTATGCATAGCACACAATTTCTCGTCTTTATAATGCTCAATTTTTAAATTATATGAATGTCCAATTCTTGAAGTTTTCAACACAGATGGAAAACCTATAATAACACATTGCTTTTCCTTCAGCATATAATCTATATCCATGGCAACTAAAGTTTGTGCTCGCGGGGCTGCAGCCAAGGAAATCAAAGCCACCACTTTAAAAGTCAATAATTTCAATGATAAACTTTCCAAAGGAAATAATGAAGAAAGAAATTTCAAAACAGGAGTTACATCCCAAGTAAAATTATACCTTGGTTTTGGAGGCATATTCATAAACACTCCCTTCATAAACCTTGTAATTAAATTACAGTTAACACACCATGTATTTCCCATCAATGGTAAAGTCTGTAAAAGCATTGCTTTATGCAAATTAATGACTGAATATGATTTTCCTATCTGGAATAAATAACACAAATATGTCAACACAACTATTTCAGTCGTCTGAAAGGGATTGCCAAACCTGATACCGTTCCAAAGCACCCAATTCTGCCACGCATATTTGTACTGCTGTCTAGTTCCTTTTGACCAAGAAGATGTAATGAGGATTGAAGCTGCAGATGGAATCTTTCTTGTTGACATCTCTTGGATGATATGATGGCTGCGAAGATCTTCAACCTCTTCCCTAACGGGTGCAGCTCCCCGCTGTGAGGGAGAAACAGCAAGTCTTTATGTCTCGGCAAACTTACAGGAATATCAGTCAAACATTCTAATAAAACTGGAAACCATGACTGTGCCGTCCAATATGGAAAAATTAAGAGTGCCTTTTTAACTCTGTCTTCTTTCACCTTATTTAGCACCTTTGCAATCAAATTAAAAGGAGGAAATATGTATGGTTCCAATTCTCTCCAATTTTATGAGAATGCATCATTATGAAAAGACCCAGGTTCAGGGTACCATGATACAAAACGATCAATTTGTTTATTTAATCTTGAAGCAAACAAGTCAATATTAGGGTAAAATAATTGTTTACAAACTCTCTGAAAAATATCTGACTTAATAGTCCATTCTGTATTTTCAGAAAAATTTCTAGAATAATAGTCAGCAGTATTACTTGAACCAGGTATGTAAACTGCTGAAAGAAATATGTCTCTCACTAAACACCATTGCCAAATATCACCAGATAATCTGTCCATACTTAAAGAGGCAATTCCACCCATATCATTAATATATGAAACAGCTGCTACATTGTCAGACTGAACTTGAATATGAACTCCACTTTCTTCATTATAAAAGGATTGCAATCCATAAAAAATTGCCAACATTTCCAAGTAATTTATTGGATACAATGATTCATCCATGTTCCATCTTCCATTGGCATGACTACTTGTGATCAAATCAATAGCGCCCCAACCTAAAAGGCTTGCATCAGTTCTACACACAAAATTAACTTCTCCTTGCCTAATAAGTTTCCCATTTTTCTTTACCAGATTAGTTTGCCACCATTGAAGCTCCTTTATACTATCATTACTCAGTAACACTTTGTTATCAAAATTCATCATGTGTCCTAAACCCAATAATTTATTTCTTTCCAATTGCCTGTAATGTAACGGGGCCTCTAGCACTGCATAAAAAGCGTTAATAATTGACCCTATAAAAGAAGCCAAATCTCGGACAATAAACTTTTTGTCAATTAAAATCTTTGCTTTTTGCAATATTTTGTTGATTTTTTCCTCTGTAAGAAATATTTTAAACTCAACCGTATCAATTATAAAACCAAAAAATACCAATATTTGCACTGGTTCCATTACAGACTTATTCAAATTTACCAAAAAACCCAGTTCTTCTAATGTGTTCTGGGTAACTTTTGTGTTTTCTTTGCAAACCAATCTATTTTGATTCATAATAATGGAATCATCAATATAATAGGAACATCTTATGTTTCTATGTCTCAACCATGCAAAAACAGGTTTTAAAATCTTCGTAAAAATAAATGGAGCAGATTTCAAACCAAATGGAAGGCATACAAACTGGTACAATTTATCATTCCATTGGAACTTAAGAAATTTTTGAAAATCTTTGTGAATTGGGACCGAAAAATAAGCATCTTGTAAATCGATGGAGGTCAAGTAATCATTTTTCTGCAAAAGATCAAGTACAACTTTGAATGTCTCCTGTTTAAAATGATCATAATGTACAAATGCATTCAAATACTTCAAATTAATCACAGGACGAAACTTTCCATTAGGTTTCGGTACTATAAAAATAGTTGATATGAACTCTTCGTTTTCATGAACAGAGTTAATAATAGCTTTTTTGCTCAAAAGAGTTTTGATCTCTAGATCTACAATTTGCCAATGTTCTTTTTCAAATGGAATTTCTTTTGGAATTTTATGTTGACATGGTTGTATGTCAAAATGAATACAGTAACCAGACACTGCATCAAGAACCCATTGATCTTGTGTAATTTTTCTCCAAGCATGTAAATTATATTTCAGACCTCCAATTTTACATACCTTAATGTCCACATCTACTCGTTTGGGTGTGGATTTGGAGGTGTAGCAACCGCATTGGCTGACCTCTTGAACCCTCTACCATATGTTCGACTACCAGATCTATACTGGCCCCTGTAGGGGTACGGCTGGTATCTGTTTGGGTACGGATCCTCATAACCGCCCTGAACATAACTTCCTCTGAAACCCCCTCTTCTAGGGTATCTACCGGGCCCTAGACCTCTCACAAAATTGTCATTTCGTCCAATATAGGACACGGAGTCACAAGCTTTGATTTCTTTTGACACTTCATCACCAAAAAGCTTATTTGTAATCTGTTGAGAAATGTTACAAAGTGGATAATATTTCCGTTTTAAAGCTGGTCTTATCATATACCTTCTTCTTATAGAAAGGTTGAATTGCACCTGACCCATTAAAGTGAGTGCATCACACAGTAAAGTTTTTGCTTCTTGATTCGCCATAATTTGAGGCTTTAATACCTCTGCAAGACGGATAATGGGTGTCATACCCGAGGCTACCAAATTTTGGGTTTGTACAATGCTTCTATCTTGCGTCTGAGTGCGTTTATTCAGAATTTTCCATATTTCATTATTAACCAATGGAGGGCAAGCCATTTCACAATTCTCAGGAACAGAGTACTTTGAAATTAAAGAATCTGTTTCACACTGTGTTGTGCAAGCAACATTTATTACTTTCGCCAAAGATGGTGATATTGGTTTGCCCTTATCTGGGGCTTTAAGACGGGGCAATTCCCAAGTGTCACATTCAGCCTCATCATCATCAAATAGTGCACTTGACATGTCAATGTTAGTACGTTTTCTTTGTTTTATTACATCATCAGTGTCAGAAATCTGATCTGCATCTACTTCGATTGTCATTCTTGGTAAATTTTCAAGAGAAGTTCCAAACAGAGATGTAATGTCATCATCATCAGCATACTGTGGTTCTGTACTAGGAATACCAAGTAACTCTCTAAGACTCTTTATGTCATTTTCTGATAGTTTAGACAAATCCAATGCAGGTGTCTGCTTATTACAACCTACTTGTGAAACTGAAAGTTCATTGTTATTCTTATCTGAACCAGATTGCTTCTTTTTTGTTACTTTCGAAACATTACTTTTACTTGTTTTGTCTTTAGAATTACTTTTGTCTTTAGAACTAATTTGCGCTTTCTCCTTCGGAGTGGCCTTTTCTTTTGCATTTAGTTTCTCATTAAACGTTTCTTCATCAGAGAAACCATAAAACGAGTCCTCCGACTCCTCTGGATGCAACGAAACTTCGTCTCGTTTAGAGCCCATTTTCCCAACTTTAAATGTCAATAAATTGGCAAAAACACTATAACACTGAGATTAATCAATGCTAATATAAACTGGGACTACGTCCTCAGTTGGCTCCACAATATATTGATGTACAAATTGTTTATTTTGTCTCACCTTGTTCGTCGAACGCCAGAACATAAAATGAAAAATGTGCTTAGTGTTTCCGGTGTACTCGATTGGGAGTACTTCGGGTAGACTCGATTTTCTCGTTGTACTGGCGAATTAATCGATTAGTTCGAACGACTCCGAACATAATGCTATTGTATACATGTGAAGCCGAAGGCATTTACGAAAAATAATCTCAGTAGTATGTTGGTTGTCTAATTTTTTTTATTTTAATCCCTTAGAAATATATAAAATCCAGTATTTAATGCGTTCAAATCATAAAAACCTGCAACAGTGTCTTGAATATATTGCGTTCGTATTTAAGTTGGTGCTGAATGTCAAATTGTGTTATCCATCACCAGTTTATTTACAAGGTTTGCTGTATTGAAGCATTCTAAATTTGAAATGTTGTGATCAAATGTGTAATTATTTGTTTGAATACTTTGATAATAAGTACACTCAATATTGACTAAATAAAAAGACGTTATGTCTATATTTGTAATACTGTCCAGCTGGATCATTTAGACTTCTTGTTTAGTTTAAGATGTGACTACATTTGTTATCTAAATGATTTCAGAGCAAAGTGCTCAAACACCTACAGAGCCTCGTGACAAGTTGCTTGCACACAGAAGAGCCTGATCCCATCAATTCTATAACAGTTCTGGAAATTTATTCAAGAAAAATTCTGGAATAGTTCTAGAACGCTAGTTCAAGAATTGTTCTAGAACAAACCTTCAGAACTGTTTCGTAACAAATTGTTCTAGAAATTATTCTCATTTAACCTTCAACAACTGTTCTAAATCGTTCTAGAGCATTTTAAGGATGATTCCAGAACACTTCTAGTCATTAGTTCCAGTACAATTCTAGAAATGTTATAGAACAGTTCTAAAAATCTTCGCAGGGGTCTAAGGTTTGGACAGATGACTTTATTTTGAAACCAGACCCTTCACATAAAATTCTGCTTCGTAAATTCTCGAAACGATCTAGTTGTGAATTATGTGAAAACTATTTCGTTTAAATAAATGATTGAAGTTATGGCAATAAATTTTAACTCTCGTTCAATGGCTAGTTTATAATTGTGAATGGTTTTAATGTACTAATATAGGGTTGCAAATGTATATTATTCTTCAAATGTTTACAGGACTGGTTGTGATAATCCGGGAACATGGCACTAAATACCCAATCAAGCGAATAAATAGCGTTCTGAAGTAAGAACATTTAATAATAACTTTCACTTTAGTCTTGTAAAATCAAATACCAGTATACCTATAAAACAGAATTTAAATGTAAAAACAGTTCTCTTTTGAGCTATTATCATCTCAATGTGACTGTGAAACAGTATCTTTTTTAAAGCTGCTCCATTTTTGCCGTATTATATTTATATATCAAATGTTTATATCATAATGAAATTCCTTAAAAGTAAAGATATTCTAATAACCAGATACAAGATAGCATATAAAAAATGTAATAGTTTTTATCGTAAATGAATTATCAAATAACAGTGCATGTTTTTTTTTTGTTTTTTTTTTAATTTTGCAGGAATGGCATCGAAGTCAAGCTGCGGATTGTGCGAATATGATAGCTGTGATAAGAAAACTATAGAGTTAGGCGAAAAGGGCTGCATTTCTCTGAATAAAATAAGCGAGGCTAGAGGGGATATTTATATTTTCCAAAGGGGACAAGTTCTTCATGAATATTGTCTAAAGAACTTCTTACTTGGGCGAAAACGTTTACTGAAGCATAAACTGGAACCTGAAAAACCAAAAGTTGTCCTTCGTTCAGACAAGAAATTTGATTTTAAAACAGATTGCATATTTTGTGGAAATGTTGTAGAGTTGAATACTAAGCACCCATCTGAAGGTTCACAGCGGTACTCTGTGAAAACAACTAGTTTTCAGAACTCTATAAAAGCTAAGGCCAGCGAAAGAGAAGATGAATGGGGTAAAGTGGTGCTCGCCAGAATTGAATACTGGAGAGATCTTTTTGCCTCAGATGCATTATATCACCAGGACTGTAGTATTAAATTCCGGACAAAAGATAAAGATATATACACGCCTACGCCATCAAAAAAGAAAAAAGGAAGAAAAGTGTCAGAAGATAGAGAAGTGGCTTTCCTTGAAGTAGTGAAGGAAATCGAACATAATGCAAACAGGCCTTATACCATTGAAGAACTTGTGAAAATGATGCAATACAATTTACCTGAAAATGCCGATTCTGAACCTTATTCGAGTAAGCACATGAAACGTCATCTTATAGAACATTTTGGGTCAAGAATATATGTTACTGAAACATGTGGTAAATCAAATTTAATCACATTAAAACTTGAGGTGTCGAAACTTGTGGAAAACTTCTATGAAGAAAGCAAAAATGACAATGACGATGACAAAAAGACAAAACTCTTCAAAACTGCTGCAAAATTAATACAAAATGACATTGCTTTGATTCCAAATAAGAAAGAAAATTATCCTACAAGTGTAGACTTAGAAAGCAAAGAAGCATGTCTTGATTTTCTGCCTGATTCATTGAAGATGTTTTTGGGAATTTTGATTCCTGCGATTGGCCAAGCTCTGGTTCAGGCAGCAAGACCGATATCAATATTAGCTCCTATGCAATTTGGGCTAGGTGTACAGTTACATCAAATGTTTGGATCGAAAATGCTGAATGGTTTATTGAATGACTTGGGCTTTAGTATGTCCTATTTTGAAACGACAAGGTTTGAGAAGTCTGCAGCACTGATTCAAGACTTTGACATTCCAGACTCTCAAGACAGGTGTATACAATTCATAGCCGATAACGTTGACCATAATGTTAGAACAATTGATGGACTAAACACTTTACATGGAATGGGAATGATGATGACAATAACCCCAGGAGTCAAAAATATAAACAAGGTTGTGCCGAGGATTAATGCATCTTCAACTGACGTTGCATCTGTAGGGAAAGTGAATATTAAATTCAAGGATCCAGCACAACAAGTTTGGATAACGTTCGCAAAGTTTCCCGAGTTCATTACCTATGACAACACTTACAACATCGACTTCCTTTGGAAAACGTCATGGCTCTTACGACTAAAAACACCCCAGTGGAATGGAATGATGCAAATGGTGCATAAAGGCACACATCCAGGAGTATCCACAGCCATATTCCTGCCCATTATTGACATGGACCCCAACAACGAAACATGTATCTACTCTACATTATCCTACGTTATGAGCCTGGCTACAAAATACAATGCAGATCCAGTGATAACATTTGACCAGCCGTTATGGCTCAAAGTGCAAATCATTATTGAAACAGAACCCGCTAATTGCGACTTGAAGAGAGTTGTGTGTCATCTTGGAGGACTGCATGTAGTAATGAGCTTCCTTGGGAAAATATAATGACAGACTCGGGACTGAAAGAGCTATTACAAACTGTGTATGCTGAAAATGCTGTACCGCATATGCTTACAGGCAAGGCTATAAGTAGAGCAATAAGAGGACATCCAGGTGAAGATGAACTAAAATTTGATTTCGGAGTAGGTAGAGAAACTGGTCCTATGCATAGAGACCATACGATACAGGTTGATGGAATTGAGAGGGATGTAGAAACGATCACGTTATCAGAACATGTACACCGAAAGTCATCAAGAGTTAAGTTAGTTGATATTAATCAGAATGAATCAATCCTTGCTGATTCTAATGAAAATCAACAACAGGAAATGACTCTCGAGGAGCCACAAAATGACAAATATGATCAGAACTTGGATGGTGATACAGTCAGAAGTAAGCACAAAGGAACGTCTAATTACGAATGGTTTGTAAACAGAGGCTTAAAACCAGATGGTACAGACGTAGAGTCCTCTAGTGAAAATGATTTGGTTGAAGAAGAAACATTGAAAAAAGCTATGTCACTACTGGATAAGTTACTACTCGGTGAAGTCGACATTCGAATATATTAAACAAAGCAGTCAAGACACTGAAGACGGCTATTGAAAAATTAAACGAGTTCAGAACAGCTCAAATTTGGATTGAGTATATTGAAATGGTCGACATTCTACTCAGATTTACAAAGGCAGAACAAACAGGTAACTGGTTTTACATTTACAGACCCTTCGAGAAATGTTACCATTTTTCGCTTCAACTGGACATAATAACTACACAAAATCGGTATACATATATCTAAACAAGATGCTGGAACTACCAACAATCACCCTTCTGTCTACAAGCATTTTCTTGAGGGCTTGCATGTAGTACGAAGATCTGATAGATATTTTGCAGGACTTTCAACTGATCTTATCATTGAGCATAATTGTTAATGAGAAGTTTAGGCAGTAGGGGGCTTGACTAGAGGAAGAGGAATCGATGAATATCAGAGGGCGCAGTGGATTTTATCAAGGCCAGCCTTTTCTGAAATTAATATTCAAATGCAGGAGTTAACAGGGAGGTTGTATGAAGCAAGCAAGGAATGTGGGAAATCACGACAAAGTAGGGACGGGAAAGATATTCAGAGGATGATTAATTACTTGACTGATAGAAATCTATTTACAACGGAAGAGAAGTCTTTGAGAAGCATATCTAGTCGTGTTGTAGCAGGTGATAAAGTGAATGCAGATAAAGGTAGAGCGGTGGGCGAAAGAATCATCAAAGTATGGAAGGGAAGAACTTTCAAGAATATAAATTTTCCAGAAAATCACAGGTTGAAACAATGAATGACAATGCCTGTGTGAAAATTTATGGAGAAAAGGAAAATATAGATTCCCAAATCCTCTTTCAAAGGTTAATTACAGCAGCTCAAGGATCTGTACCCTCAGATGATCTACCTGAATTCTTCTTTTACGAGCTTTGCACATATACTGCTTCCCTATTTGAACGAAAGAATATGCTTAGAGAATCACAGAAGGCATCCTTAGGTGCTGATTTAACAAAAGGAGTTTCTAATAGTGAAATACAGCAAAATCATTTAGATATACGGTACGTTGTTGATGGAGGACACTTAATTCAAAAACTGAATTGGCCTCGGGGAAGAACATATGGTGAAATTTGTGACATGTACATTAGCTTTCTTCAATGAAAATACCCCAAATGCCACGTAGTGTTCGATGGATATGTGTCAGGACCATCTACTTAGGACAATGTTCATTAAAGGAGAACAAATGGAAAGGTAGGAGTGGAGGTGCGTGTGGAAGAAGAGCTGTTGATGAACACAACCAAGAAAGCCTTCCTCTTAAACATTGCAAATAAACAGCACTTTATCAATATATTAGCAGATTAATTACAGAAGCAAGGTATAGATGTTACAAAATGTTCGGCAGATGCAGACTATGACATAGTAAAAGTCGCTCTAAAATATGCAGTCATCACTAATACGGTAGTCATAGGTGAGGACACAGATTTATTGGTGCTATTGTGTCACTACTATCAATCGACAGGAAATTCAGTCCATCTCGAAAGTGAGTCAAGGAAAAAAACAAAGTCAGTAAATATACTCAAATTACAGCAGAAACTTGGAGAAAACATATGCCAGAACATACTACATTGTATTCCTACATTCATTCCTCGGTTGCGACACGGTTTCTAAACCAAGCGGTGTTGGTAAAATGATTTCATTTACACACTTTAAGAAGTCAAAGCGCTTTCGTGAATCTGTGGCTTTGTTCAACAAACTTCCACATCAAACTTCACAACAAGAAATTCAAAGCTGCAGTGGGGAATCCTTAATGATTATGCTGTATTCAAAAAGAACAGAATACTTTTAAAGAAATAATCTAATAAGTGTTCATAGTTCCCCTGATCTTAACTTACGGCGGCCATCTTGGACGCCATCTTGGATTCTGAGGTTTCCCGGATGGGAATTTTCGGGAACTTTGTGATTTCAGAATCTACAAGCTATAACCTTTCAGAAAATATAAGTTTCAAATCCACTAAGTCAGGTTGGACTGTATTTCCAACACATAAGTAAATAAATATAAACATATTTAAACCTTACATTAACTATTAATTAGATTAATGGGGGACAACTCTGCTCCAACAACCCAATTAATAGGAGAAGAGGCTGTCTATACAAAGTTCAATTGCTCACTTGTGACTTCTTTTTACAGATAACTGGAGAGATTCTGATTAAAGCTCTTGACAATTTATTTGAAAGATTAAATAATATTGAGGAAACAATTCTTGTTGTTTCACTTATGATAATAATCAACATCATCCAAAACAACTTCAACATCACACTATCACACAATCACTTAAATGGTTGTTATCAACTTCTGTAAGAAGCACCTTTAACATAGGTTAAAAGGTTTCAGTTTAGCCAAAATTACAAGCTAAACTAACACATCCCGTGGCAGTCATATTTTTCAACAGATTGGAATCATTTCAATCTCAATTGAGACATCATTGAAACAATCATGTTTAGCAAATTTCATGACGATTGGGCAAAAGCGGCAGCCATATATAGCTATATAAGGTAAACTTTCCCTCCCCCTGGTGGCCATGTTTTTCAAAATTATTGAGCCATTTTTTAACTCGGCCAGAAATCATAAAAACTAGGGATGGCAACGAATACCGATATTGGTATTCGGATATTCGGTCATCCTTCCGAACGAATATTCGGATATTCGGTCAACATCTGTTAGAAAAAAATTAACTTTGTTTACCGTACTATTACTCGATGAATTCTACTTTCGTTTTTACCGGAAGTTCCCCAGAAGTGACTAAATATTGACACAACATTGCCGTCGCTAATTGTTAAAATTGAATGACGAAAACTGTTTTTAAACTTGTAATATTGTACATCAACAATAGAACGAGAAACAATGTACGTAAGATTAACTCCACACAAGTTACACGTTGCCGACTTCTTATCGGATGATCTCGTGAAATACTTCCAAGCAGTGGAAGGTGTAGGTGGCATTTTGATTGGACAAAGATTTACTTTATGCGTGTAGCAATGACAATATTTTCAATTAAATGAGGGCGAAATACCAAAAACGTTTCTTTAAGTATAATACCTGATTGAATATTGAGTAATTAATTAAAGTTTTGACCATACGATGCGCAAATACTCATTGGAGGTTGAGTAAATTATTTTCTAAAAGCTTTTTTGATTGGACAACGTGATTATAACCATACGATCGTTTTTGTTTTTCACACCATTTAATCTTTGATAATTTTAAATGTAATTCGAGTCATTGGATCAAGTGCAGGTCGGTGTTTTGATTGCCGATGCGATTTAAACCTATCATAATTTTGACACAAAGTGACTGTCTTTGTTAGGCAATTAGCGGGATTTATGACCGGTATACTGTCATCACCATAGCGACGAATTATCCGGACTAAACATTATGACACGAGGAACAACTTTTTTACAATGTTTGAAGTAAATTTCACGAATACAAAGTCTTTGAAATTACTCGATTTTTTTCTTCCGAATATTCGATTCGGAAAATAGTATCCGAATATTCGGTCCGGGACCGAATATTCGGATATTCGGATATTCGTTGACATCCCTAATAAAAACAAATCTGACCAAGTTTCATGAAGATTGGACTAAAACTATGACTTATAATTATAGAGTGTTAACAAGGTTTTTAAACAGGAAAAACAAAGGAAAACTGACCAACCTAATGGGGGCCATACTTGTTTTTCAACGGACCAGAACATTTTCTAACTTGGGTTACATATTGTTTAACCAATGCTCTGACCAAGTTCCAGGAAGATTGGACTAAAAATATGAAATCTATAGTGTTAACAAGCTTTGTTTTTATTTCAATGATGATGAAGCAAGACAAACAAAGACAAAAGGCAATAAATGAGCTAAAATGATGACAATCAACAAATTAACTTACCAATGCACTTTCCTTTAAGTCTAATTCATTAAGAACAACATCACCTGAAATTCATAAATGAACATAATTATTATAATCCTTAAAAAATATACGAATGTACCAAATGTACCAAAAAAACAATTTTTTTTATTTACATTGATAGATTGAGCACAAAATTACAAGGATTATAACATCAGTTTATTGCAGGTTACTTTGGGGAAAAAATAAACAATCTCAACCTATTCAAAGTTGCAACTTAATTGCAGGGCTACCCGCTGCATTCGGCAATTGTCACCAAATGAAAAAGTTTCAGAAAAGTGGTGATAAAATATTTCTATTTGCTAAAACAAGTGGCAATTTCCAGTTTTCCACAACACAAAACAAAACCCAAGAATGTGAAAATGGAAAGAGGTAGTTAACCTCTGCTGAAATGAAGGTTTACCAGGCATTGGCAATAAATATGGTGCTCATTTACAGGTCATATTTGTTAAATGAGATTTTAAATGATTTTTTTATAAAACCAAAAAGTTGTAACAAAATCTGATTGTGATTCAATGTTTAATTGCTTACAATTTAGAAGGAAGTAAAAAGATACTGAACATACTGGTTTAATTGACTGGTCAATTAATTTACTGGTCAATTAACTTGGCAGATACAACCCTTGTCAATTTAAAACGCACTTTTTACCAAAACACACATTTAGCGCACTTAAAAGTGCGCTAATTCTGTGTTTTTTGTTTATATCTGCGTTTTATGTGTTCAAAAGTGCATTTAAGTGCGCATTTTGTGCGTTTTTTCTTTTCAAGTGCGTTATTTAAGTGAAAAAGTTTGTTTTTTGTGTGCTTTCTTCATCTGTAAGTGCGCTTTTGAGTGTAGATGTGAGCAAAATGTGTGTTTTTTATCTAAGAAGTGCGTCTTTTATTTAGGAAGTGCATCTTTTATCTAAGAAGTGTGTTTTAAGATTTACAGATGTGGGTTTTTTCTCACAGAAGTGCGTTTTTCTTTTTTGATGTTCGTCTTTTTTAAGCATAAGTTAGTCTTTTATTTCATAAGTGCGTTTTTATCATATGATCTGTTTTTAACGGATGTATCTAAGACACATGTTTAACACACTTCTTAAAAAGTGCGTCTTTAACAACCGTTTAGCAAATGTTGTACAGATATTGAACAAGAAACAAAATTGTTGCAGGCTCTAACAATTTATTTGCATCAAATGAATAAACATAGACATATACCTCAGTAATCTGTTATAATATAAGGTGCAGTTTGAATTCAAAGCGGTTACTGGTTGTGCACTGTTTAATGTTAATATACTTTATAATACAATTTCAATGCATATAACATTGCTTTCAATTTAATCTCAAACATTTCTAAAAATTTCTACCTAAATCAGACTGTGGGTAACTAATTAAAAATATTGAAAGTGTCAAAAATATTATGAGGGCTTGAAAGTATCAATTATATTTCCTCAACATAAAAAATAAGTATTTGAACTTTCTTATACTGATATTTATTACCGATATTTATACCCCAATACAATTAATGTCTACCACATTGACCATAAACATACATTTAAAAGGCAATTAAAATAATATTTATACTATTATTATTATTTGCTAACACCATTCAGCATGTTATATTTAAATGTTCACAATTAAATACAATGTGTTAAGGGTGCTGTGTATTATTCAATAAATATTTTGGTGTTGAAATGACTGCCTTATCAGTATTTTTCAAATTATGTAATTTTTGGCTAAGACACAGCATGGAATCAGATAAGAGATTAGCCAGTCCCTATCAGTCCTCCATCTAAGCCTAACAAAGGGGTGTTGATATACTTTTGATTGGTTCAGGTACCATCTAATTGAGAACCACAGATAGAAAGTTCTTTTTTTGAAAACAAGCAAAATCAGCAACTGACTTTAAGCTAGATTTTAGGCACATGTATAAAGTGAACAACATTCAGACTTATTATTCTAGTGTAAAATGTCTTGAAATACTTTCAGCATGAAGTATTGTGTGATGAAATAAAATGTGTATTTACTACAATGTGTAAATCAACAATAAGTTTGTTGCAAAGGAGATTCAAAGTGGGTGGTTAAAGACATATAAAGTGATATGGTCTAGTTCAACAACTGCCTGTATTTTTGGAATACTGAAGAACAGTCTGTTGTAACAGTTTTGTTTTTTCAATTCTGCATCCCTTTTTCATTTAGTTTATTGAATTAAAAATGTAAATGGATGAGTAAATGTAATGCAATTTTAAGGAAAAACAACACCATTTGAATTATTATGGCTTTATTTTATGGTTATTGTCATCTTAAATGTTATTTATACCTATTTTGGTCATTAATGAACAGATTTTTTCCCTCATATTAAATGAAAACTTTTATATTTTAAATTTAAAGGTTATACCCCATGGTGACCGTGAAATTTACATTGATCAGAAGATCCTTTGGAAAGAATGTGCATCATAGCATCGCCTGCCAAAAAGGGAGCAAAAGGGAGACTACCTGATGTATTGACTTGAATACCAGGTTTTACCCTGCACAAGCTGGCCAACATGAGGAGAACAGGAGTGGGAAAACCGCGCCCTCTTCTTAACCAAAAAAAGCTGGATTTGTTTAGAGGTAAAACTATACAGGGTACTGGTTATTGCATTTTAAAGGTGTCACACTTCCGACCAGTCCAAAATGCGACCACGTATCTTGGTACATTTTTCTACCAAACATATTTATTTATGAAAAGCGTTAAGTCACATGTGATCAGGGGATAAAAATTGCAAAAATAAACAACCAAAAACAACAAGCAAACTAGTTTTGATTTAAATTTATAATTTTTATAGCAACGAGATTACCATAACAGCAATATTCAACACTTACATTATAAAATATCTTTCAGACCTGATCAAATCAGATCATGCACGAGACGCACCGCGCAAAGGCCATGACAGTATAATAGTTGCAAAGAAGTTTGAGCGGCTGGTGGCAGTCGTGGAGAGAAAGATGAGAGCCGCACTCCGCCGCCTCAAAGAAATGACAGGCCTTGATTGATTCTCATCTTTTTTATGTATATAGATGTTCCTGTGAATATACTGTACATGTTTTTTATTAGCATGCTATTATGTTTTGTTTATTTATAATCTCATTATGTTAATATTTATTTCATCAAATTGTCATTGATATTTAATTACTCATGTATGTTAACAAATAATGGTGTACATTAAAGTATAAAATTGAATTATCTTGTAATTATTTAAAATACACAAATATATTTGTGTATAATTATTGGTTTTTATTGCGTATCTGAATTTAAAAAAACTTTTAACAGCATTTAATTGAATCAACTGTTAAGGCAAAAGATGCACCTTTAAGGCACATATGTGTGCTTTTTGTGAGTGCGTTTTTTACTGCCATTCATGTGCGTAAATTGTGCGTTTTATGTGGGTTAAAACTGCGCTTTAAACAGAGTTAAATGTGCGCCTTTTATAAGTAAGTACCTATAAAAAGCGCACATTTTGCTCGCTAAAAGCACATTTTCAACCCACAGAAAAGCGCACATTTAACACACATGTGCACTTTTATGTGGATTATAACTGCGCTTAAAGTGAGTTAAATGTGCGCTTTTTAAAATAAAAAAGTGCACATTTAACTCGCTGAAAAGCGCAGTTTTAACCCACTTTAAAGCGCACATTTTACACACATGTATGCTTTAATGTGGGTTATTACTGCGCTTAAAGTGAGTTAAATGTGCGCTTTTTAAATAAAAAAGCGCACATTTAACTCGCGAAAAGCGCACATTTAACCCACTTAAAAGCGCACATTTTACACACATAAATGGCAGTCAAAAAGGCACTTAAAAAAAGTGCACGTTTAACGCACATAAAAGCGCACATTTACCCACAAAAAGCGCACAGTTTCTTGTTTGTTCGTTTTTGTTAAAAACTCACTAGGTAAGAAAAAGCGCACATAAAACGCAGTGCCAATACCGCCACGTTTAACACACGCAAAACGTACTTAAAACATACATTTCACACATCTTTTTGGGAAGGCAAAAATCTAGCTTGTAAAATACACTGCAACTCCAATATATCACGGTTCGTTATATCGCGTTGTCCAAATTCCAATATATCGCAAATCGGCTATGGCTCCCAAAAAACTAACGAGCGTAATCCCCAAATAAAATGTTTGAATCTGAGAATTTGATAAATTAAAATCTGTTTCAAGCTAGTATTTTTCCCTTTTTTCACCAACTTTAATCCAACATTCATAATCCAGTTTTGACCAGATTGTTTGCTTACATTGTACATCACTTTAACACCTGTGTACTGCGATAAACAATAGCCCCTCTTGTCAAACATCACAGGTCATTTCACGTGTTACCATTCTGTATTGAATTTGCTTTGAACTGCCGTAACGCACCAGTGCACACATGAAGGTGTACAGCATTATAACTGTAAATGTCACAAGTCAATACTGACCTATCTCAACAATCTGTGCGTCTTAAATACAGTGTAAACTACTTGCTTTTAATTTAGAGGTACAGATCCCTCAGTTTGTCAAAATGCACTAAGTACTATTAAAGGGATCTTTTCACGGTTTGGTAAATTGACAAAATTGAAAAAAGTTGTTTCAGATTCGCAAATTTTTGTTTAAGTTATGATATTTGTGAGGAAACAGTATTACTGAACATTTACCATAGTCCAATATAGCCATTATATGTATCTTTTGACGATTTGAAAACCTAAAAATTGTAAAGCGTTGCAACGTGAAACGATTGAATAATTTGGAGAGTTCTGTTGTTGTCGTTTAAATTTACGAAACTACGAAAATTGCTTATATAAGCTATAAAATACTTCAACTGTGTATACCCGGCGGAATAGCTGAGAGGGCTAATGCGTTTTTACTTCAGACTAACTCCAGGACTCCGGGGGTCACTAGTTCGAGCCCTGGTACGGGCTACTTTTTTTTTACTTTTTTAAATTTTATTCTTGACTTTTTACTGGAACTTTTAAGATCCAATGTTTACATTCATCAATATAAAGCATTTAATGACAAACTTCAAAATATGCCAAAATCTGTGAAAAGGCCCCTTTAAAACCCATGCTTTCCATGCTTTTCATGAGAATTAATGACGTCATGTTGTACATGGGTCTAGTTTGTGCATGCTTTCTTGAACAATACAACTCCGCAATGTTTTTCGGATTACAAATTTAATTATATGCATTTAAAAATACTCACAAGGAATAATGTTTTGTGTTATACCAATGAATAACATAGGATATAACACATAATTGAATAAGGTAGGTAAATAGCATGTTTTGAGATTGCAAAACGATGCTAATGCACATATACATGCATACATAACCTTACAATTTATATCGCGCGCCGGATATATTACGGTTGCGATCTTTGGACCCCTTCAACCACTAGTTGCAGTGTACCATCTTTATCTTCCATCAATGACAAATAAGAAGAATATAGGTTTTATTTACTAAGGTCTTATAACAATTGAAATGCAGTTTTGAGGTCGCCGTGGTGTAATGGATATGGTGTCCGCCTTGCGACCGGGAGGTCACGGGTTCGATCCCCACCGTGGGAGCGTTCTTTAGATCTCCCCCAAAGACACCAAGTACTGGTTCTAGGCCCAGGAAACGGACTCGAGAGCGTTTATATAAGCCTAAGGCTTTCGACGCAATCGAGCTAAAATAAATAGGTTTAAACTAAATGCAGTTTGTTGATTGATCACCCAGCTCAGCCTCTATTATAGAAATTAATTCAGCAGTAATGAGGCTTATCGGTTATTAAATACAGGACAGGTTAAGGGTTAAATATACATAGTAACTAACTATGAAACCATTAATTTTTGTCGGCACAAAATTTCGCCCTTTTCATAAAAATGACTATTTCGTCCGCTCTTAATTTTGTCCATTTCTGGTTTTGAAAAAAAAACAACGTCCGATTTGTTTGTAATACATGTAATACGCGGTTGCGAAAAAATCGTGCTGGGGAAAGAGAGGTGACACTTGGTAGTCACTTGCAGGAGGTGGGCCTTGTTTGGCATATGCCAATTAACAAGTCTGTTATTTAAGGTGATAGTAATTGTCCCTTATTATTTTATGTCATTGACATGTTCTTTGTTATGATTAGCGGATAAGTGGGACTGAATAATCGTTAACGAGTGCTTTAAACAACGAAGCCAATTGCCAATTAGTCTTTTTTCATTACTAAAGCGCAGAATATATTTCAGTCAGGTGTTGATCACACATCGTCATATTTTAATTGCGTTTAATAGTATTGTCTTTAATCCGGATTCGCCGTGTGTAGGCTGTATAATCGGCAACACCCCTGAAAAACACAATACACACAATGGGTAATAAAGTTGTTAACAATTAGCGCTAATCAACACTATTATACCTAAACAAAGTCGACGCATTCGATACAGCCTTATTGCATTTGCGTTTTACAGGAAATGTCAGTTGTCAGTACACTGTATAATGAACAACCCTTTGTGTCAAAACCGGATTTAACTTGAGTGTGAATAGTCGACTTTTTCATGTTCTTTGTATCAATACCATCTGTGTATCTGTATTATAAGTATACCAGTCAACAAACAAGGTGCGCGCTTCCGCATATGGGTAATCGGACGTTCAAAAAATTGACCTACGGTTTAGCGATCACGCCGTCGAACGCATTAAGCAATATAACTCATTTCTTTTCACTATTTCTTTATTTGCAAAAAATACTAGTGGCTTATAACTTACCTTGCAATCTTTTTTTCTCGCATTTTGCGAGTGTGCGAGTGTTAATTTCGAGCCCTGTGTATATGCGTGGATTACGCTGGATTTAAATGTCTCATGCCTACGATAATTCAGTCTTATTTGTTTCAAATATTGGACATGATTGTTCGTTAGGATCTTGAATTCGTCCATCGGTCGAAGGACGAAAAAGGCTAAAATTAATGTCGGACGAATAATAATGGTTTCACAGTATATATTAATTAACTCAATTAAATCATCATATCATCGAAACTGCCAAATATGAGTTGTTTCTGATGAATTATGATGTGCATCGTGTAATAAGGGTAACAAAAAAGTGAAGAGTTGATCAAACACTGAACAGAAACCACTTCTCCTTTAAGTTGATTCACTTCTCCATAATTTCATCACAGGAAGAAGTCACTTTTCCCTCAAATTTGAACCTAGGCTAAGCTCTGAGAATGATTTCAGGGCCTAAATACCCTTTTTTGGGGAAGGGGCCTCAGCCTTTTTTTAAAAGGAAAAATAGCGTGATTTTTTCTTATTTGGGGAAAATAAGAAATTTGTAATTCATTTGGATAATAGAGTTGATACATGAAATAAATTATATTGGGAAGCCACAAACATTTTTGTTGGTTTTTGTATTTACTTCCGTGACCTTGGTCGTAAAGCGTCTGTATGAATTATGTACGTAGTAAAACTAAAGCAAGCTGTAAAAATAAGAGCTATAAATCAAACGCGTGAAAACAGACGCCGTAAACGCACAAAAAGGAATTACTTACCCAGTATTTCTTAGTTGATACAATAATATTCCAAAAATATCCACATGACTGAAAGTATTTTATTTCATAATAGCCTTTTAATGTAATCTATTTATAGCTTTTGATCTCCGCTCGTTCCCTTATTTGCCGATTGGTCACAAATGACAAAATTACGTCATGATTCGCGAGGTAAGCACAAGAGTGACAACTAATTCGATCAATACGCATACCCCTCTAGGAGATTAATACGGGAGGTAATGAAAGGCATATTCAACCAATACGAATACCGCTAGGAGACTTTTTACGGCTCTGGGTTTTTCGAGACTAATAGAAGGCTCGACAAGTGAATAATTTTCACTTTTATACGAAATTTAGATATTATTTTTGGTGGGGAATTTTTCCAGTATTTGGGAATATTTTGGTCAAATTAGGAGAATAGTGGTAACTTCTGTTGGGGAAGCGGCCGATATTCGGCTTCTTCAATGAAAGGTTTTTTGGCCCTGGATTTTTACATGTATTATGCTCAAACCCTGTTAACTAGCGGCTTGGGTTAACTCGAGGTATTTCATTATTGCTCTTTTGATTTCGTTTATAACAAAGCTGTGTATCCTCTGTCAAATCTGACAGAAAACGTCTCTCGCTACAGGTATGAATCGATTTTTGGTAATTAAATGTTGTAAAACTCAGACTTTAACAATTTTTGAAATTGTATAGTTCAGTTAATTGTCGTAACAAAAAAATCAGACAGTGTTTGAAAATTACAGTGCTATTTAATTTATTTGATGTCTTAAATTCAATATATTTAATTTTATGTATATGTATATATGTAAGTTATTGATTGTTACTCTGAATGGTATGTCATATCTTTGATTATTCATGTTTAATTTAATATTGGTGCTGTTTAACCTATTTACTGCAAATCTACCGGGTGAAAAAGTAAACAACAAAGGCAGACAGTGGTGTTGTTTTTGTTTCTACCACAGTAAATAGTGAAGGATTTTCGTCATAAAAAGGCAATTATCAGATAAAGTAAATTTCAATATGATTGTCCTTTAAATCATTTATCTGATATATGAAGATGGTTTCTAGATGCAAGTGAATATTCCTTTAGTACCGCGAAACTACAGTGTTGCAGGATATATGTATTCATTTTACAAAAGCGGTATGTATCCAGTTTTTAATACAGAAGAGAAAATGTGCATGTTTCGGTAGATGAAGAAATGAAAAAACAACATGGCATGAACTTATTTGTAACACGGTCTATTATAATAACATAGGTTTGTGGCTTGTATTGGAGTTACCGTTGAAATTTGTACAGAATTAAGCTTGGTAAACAGGGCAAATAATGTTGGATTTTAACCCTGTTAACAACCCAGATTAGAGGAAAATGAAAAAATAATCTTAACAAAACAATAACAACTTTACTAATGGGACAAATTTGTGTTCTTGCAGTCATGAGTTGGAGCACAACACATGGAGATTTACAATTTACAACACATAGTAGCAACCACCACATATTTTTAATGTCACCATAATCAATGGCAAATTATACATTTTCTTAAATAGTTAGTGAATACTAATCAGAAAATATACACTTTGTACCCTATATGTAAAAGAGTAAATGTTTTAATATAGAATAAAAATTTGTTTATATGACAAAATTAAAGATTGCATTTACATATTTTACATATATTAAACATTTCACACAGAGAAGAAACCCGGTTGGCTGCAACAGTGCTGTATACGAGTTATTTAGAACTTCCCCCTCCTGGATTGCACGCTGTAATAAATTGAAATGCACATTTTTTTATGATAATAACAAAAACAAGATGTGTTTGGTCACACAATGTCCCCCTATATGACGTTTGACCTTGTAGGATGACCTTGACCTTGTGAAGGATGACCTTGACCTTTCACCACTCAAAATGTGCAGCTCTATGAGATACACATGCATGCCAAATATCAAGTTGCTATCTTCAATATTGCAAAAGTATTCATAAAATAAGCGATTTCGGCCACATATATTTGACCTCTGACCTTGAAGGATGATCTTGACCTTGACCTTTCACCACTCAAAATGTGCAGCTCCATGAGATGCACATCCATGCCAAATATCAAGTTGCTATCTTCAATATTGCAAAAGTATTTATAAAATAAGCGATTTGGGCCACATATATTTGACCTCTGACCTTGAAGGATGACCTTGACCTTGACCTTTCACCACTCAAAATGTGCAGCTCCATGAGATACACATGCATGCCAAATATCAAGTTGCTATCTTCAATATTGCAAAAGTATTCATAAAATGAGCGATTTTGGCCACATATATTTGACCTCTGACCTTGAAGGATGACCTTGACCTTTCACCACTCAAAATGTGCAGCTTCATGAGATACACATGCATGCCAAATATGAAGTTGCTATCTTCAATGTAGCAAAAGTTATTGCAAAATGTTAAAGTTGGCGCAAACAGACAGACAGACCAACAGACCAACAGACAGACAGGGCAAAAACAATATGTCCCCCACTACTATAGTGGGGGACATAAAAACTGTGTCTTTTTTGCAAAAAAAATACCTCATTAAGAAAATATAATGTAATAATATAATAATTTAAAGTGCATAATCATGTTATGAGAATTAAATTTATTATACCTGCACAATGTAATTTCATGACATGAAAGTTCATTTATATGACATTTTATGACAAACCATTTTTTCAAATGGTTATATATGTACAATACAGTCCAACCCCTCTTAAGCAGCCAGTCAAGGGAAACGGCCAAATTGGCTGCTTAAGCGGGGTGGCCTCTTAAGAGGGGGTTGGGTCATAGGGAGTCTGGAGTTGATGAGTTCATGGCCAACTGTTCAATTTTTGTATAAACAAAATTGTAAATATGTGTACATATACTAAACAATGTATAGACTTAAAATAATTGTATTTGTTCCTTTCTAAAATCAGCTATAAAACAAAATTTTCATTCAAAAAAATAATATTCATCTTTCTAATCATCATCAATATCATCATCATCATCAGAATCAAGTTAATGAAAAAGAATCATTCTTATGATTCAATGTTTACACAATGCGCGTTGTATGGTCCCAATGCACTTAAGATGGGAACAGTTGTGAATCAGTTATGCGTGAACAACTCCCGAATCACTATCAATCGATAATTTAATCGGTTTATTGCAGTTTTATGGTTTTGTATTTGTACCTACCGCACGAATTGGTCCCGACAGTGATCTCCTCCACGATAAAATCGTGGCTAGTTACTTAAGAGACTGATTAGAGCAACCGGGTGTAATCCTCCTGGAAATCGTGCTTTTCATGCATAAATTATAAAAACATTTTTTCGCCGCGTTTAAAGGGTTTTATCAAAATTAATATATTGAAATAATTGTAAATATAAAAACAAATATTAATGCTTTGTTTAATTCTGACAGGCTTTTTCCGCTCCATTTTGGGAAAACGCCACACTGGAATTTTGGGAATTTCACGTCGTGAAAACCCCCATTTTGGGAAAAAAATTAATCGCAAAATTGGCTCAATTGGGAAAAATTATCTCATGTAAATAGTGTTTCTTATATTTCAAAGAAGCCGTTAACTGGTAAATAACGACTATTTGGATAACTTATTATTAAAATTTTACAAACATGTGTGATAAGTGCAGGTTTTTTAATCTGAATTTGGGAAAAAGGCTTGGCCTTTTTTGAGGTGAAAAAAATCGCGCGAAGCGCCGGATTTTGAGGAAAATAAGGAAAGTCTTAAATAATCATTAACATATTTTACAGTTTTAAAAACAAATTCAAGGCAACAGATAATTAAATTATGCAATACTTTCTGTTTTCTACACCAGATCAGGTCAACTAATATATTTTAAGGTTAAAAGGTTTTTTTAAATTGGGAATTTTTTTTTTCAATTGGGAAAAAAACAACCAGATTAGCATTGGGAATGGGGCCGAATCTCGGACCCGTGGCATAGGGCGGAAAAAGCCTAATTCACAAATGAGAATACCGTAATAATTTGTAATCCGAAACACACTCCCGATTGTTTTATGTTAACGAGACGTTTACAAATTCTAGCATCAAAAAAGTCCTCATATATTTCTTTGTCCCGAAAAAAGCGCGCGAAAATTATGCACCAATTTACAATGTCAAGTGAAAAGCGTGCGTGTATTGATTTTTTTTATATAAACTTTGTAGCACAGAGAACATGTAGATCAGTTGATTTCGGCTAAAAGTTTTGTTGTTCTTTTTAACTTTTAATTGGCCCATAATTGTCATAATGTGTGCTTGAAATAGTATGATTCAACAACTACAAATAATAAATTATAAATTAATAATCTCTTTTCCAGTAATAATAGGTGATATTCGCACATGCGGAAACAAAAAGATCAAACGGTCGCATATTGCTTTTAACCCGATAACCTGATAATCAGCCGCTAATTAATTGCAATTTGCAAACTGGCTGTCAAAATGTTTATCACACAACACGCTTCAGTACTACAGAGCCTAAACCGCAGACTGGAAGTAAGTATCGATTTTATCGCCGTTGCGTCGGTGTAATTTTGCCAATGTACATGACTGACTTACTCGCGCGAGACCACTCATATGGGGTAAATTTAACATTTGGGATGCAAAATAGCTGGCCACTGGCCGGAGAAACGGGGTTACCGCTTAAGAGGAGTGCATTATATAGTGTTTATCGACGGTCGCGAAACACACCGGCCGCCTACACGGGGCGACCGGCGATGAGGGTCGACCGGAAATAGGGGTTGGACTGTAAATAGCACATGCTAATCAGGGATGACGCTTTCCGCTTTTATTGTATTTTTCGTTTAAAGATCTCTCCCCTTAACAAAAACCCAGTTTTGGTCTAAATTGTCGTGCCTGATGAGCCTTTGTGGACTCCACAGGCTAATCTGGGAGGACACTTTATGCACATCCATAAAGCTCATTTTCCCAGATTGAGGCTCATATAAAAAAAATTTATAATAATAACATTGTGTACATAATTCGAAAATTGGAACTGTGAAAATACTAATGTAAATAATATACACTAAATATATCAATATTACCTCATTTGTCTACACTGTTTTCTTAGTCTCCGATCACCATAGGATGGAAATAAAAATAATGATCCTGAAATAGAGATAAAAATTAAATAATACATGGTTTTACTTTATCCCACAGTACTGCTGCATTAATTATGATGACAAATATTGAAAATGAAATAAACATTCAATACGTTTCGATTCATTTAAATACAATTTAAATGCAACTAGAAATGGCGCGGCAGAGGCCGAGGCGTATCCCCATGCCGCATGTTTGACCCAGGGGCTCCCCAGGGTTGGTAATGGGGCCATGCATAGTTGAGATTGACCATATTGTCATAAGAGAAGTTCAGTATCAATTAGAAGTGAATCGGTGTAGAAATGAGGAAGTTAATGTAAAATAACATAAAAAAATGAGTGAAAATCTCTGACCCGGCCCCGCCCTTACCCCCATAACTTTTGACCAAGGGGTTAGATCAATATTCCGTCACTGTCACCGTCACACATATGCTCCCAGCTACCATGTATGTAAGTTTCAAGGTTCTAGTGCTAATAGTGTAGGAGGAGCAGGTGGCCAGGACGGACAGGCGCACATCACCACAATATCCCCACTTTTTCACTGAAAAACGTGGGGATAATAAACATAGCATATATGCTATATTCAATCAAATTACGTTAGAAAAGAAATAAAACGCATCGCAAAAATTTTGTGTTGTAGGCAGGATTCGAACCTGTGCGGGAAAATCCCAAAAGATTTCAAGTCTATCGCCTTAACCACTCGGCCACGGCAACTTTACACTGGCTCTTCAATCTTCGAAGAAATCGCGGGAAATCATTATGGGTGCGCTACCTTAAAATTTGCAATTTCACAAGAATACATGTAACAATTCAGTTTTTACTGCAAATAATGCATTACCAAAAAGTGGCAGGTGGAAAACAACTTATATATGCTCAAGAACTTTAAGTGTTATAGTTTTTCATGTTGTTTTCTTATCAAAATGTATTCATTGTTTTCAAAACCTATTGCAATACCAGTTAACTGTAGTGCAGAAAATAGATATCATGGCTAGCATACATACACAGAATAAATTTGTAATTTTAAACCAAACAAAATGATATGTAACATTAAAGTTATTTCTATTTTAGTAACATTCCAATAGGTATAACATATCTTCTATTGAGCTTGCATGACGATTAAGCTGAATGGAATTCACTGGGGAGGGATATCATGTTTAGTCTATTTGAAGCTTATCAACCCTAACCAAGTTCATTTCTTTGTTTTATCAATGACAGGAACAAAGAAACACTGAATGTTTTTTATGATAAACCTATTGAAGAACAATGTGCGTATACGCTAATGGCTGCCTTTTGTATGCTGACATTTCTTTTTAATTTGAATTTCAAACTACAAAGTCATTTAAAGTGACAAACCGGTACCTTCAATGAATATGTAAAGCTATACTTGTTAAACAATAGATAATATTTTGAACCAATAATGCATTGACAATTAAGATAGACAATATTATTTCATGTGTTAAGCTATTGAGCGGAAATAATATTTTTACTGCAGTAATTTTGCATTGCAAAACAAACACCATGTGCAATGCAAAGTGCCATTATAATAGCATAAATAAATCTCAATTTATTGGGCTAAAACCAGTTGTGTATTATTCATTACACTTATCATATAGACCTTGAATCCAGCCATCAAACCATTATCAAGTCATTATAATTTATTAACCATGATTTAAAGTTTCACATTTTCAATGATCACTTTTTAATAAATTAGCTCTTTTTGTTTCATTCAACTGAGTAATTGAGCTGAAACCGTTTTACAAGAATGGATCTTAACAGATCCCAGAATTCATATCTAGATATATGTATGTGATATCAGGAAACTATCATGATTACCGTAGAGATCAGCAATATCTCGTAGAGATCAGCAATATCTGCCTACATGTCGTATTTGTATATTCTTTTACCAAAGTTAATTAATAAATAATATGTTATGTGCAATAATATTGCTTTTAATGAATTTATAACTATCAAATTTCTAAAATCCGCAAAACACAGATAAAAAACATGTTTTCACAATATTACACATTGAAACACTTGGTGACGGTTTCTAAAAGCATATGCATATATTCAACATAATTTGTACCATAAGCGTGTTTAAATGTGTTGTAATACAAACACCTTGTGTAAATAAAATGTGTAATCTGATTAAGAGAATAATTGTGTTCGCATACAATGTTATTATTGTTGTCAATTAAATTACAAGGACCCAAATTAATTTATTTTACAGGTGTCTGGTATACTGTATAGCAAATCTGCAAATTGCGTTATTTACATAAAGAGATTTGTTCAGAGATTTGTGCATTTGTGAACAATGTCGTTTAAGTAATATACTTATAAAACTGCAGAATTTTACCAGTTTTATATAAGTATAACTACACTTGAAAACATAGAAATTACTAGAAATGGCGCGGCAGAGGCTGACGCGTATCCCCACGCCGCATGTTTGACCCAGGGGCGCCCCAGGGTTGGTAATGGGGCCATGCATAGTTGAGATTGATCGTATTGTCATAAGAGAAGTTCAGTATCAATTAGAAGTAAATCTGTGTAGAAATGAAGAAATTATAGTAAAAGGCAATTTTGGGTGGGCATGACCTATGTGGGCGGGGCGCCCTAGGGTTGGTAATGGGGCCATGCATAGTTGAGATTGACTGTATTGTAATAAGAGATGTTCAGTGTCAATTTGAAGTGAATCGGTGTAGAAATAAGGAAATTATAGTAAAAGGCAATTTTGGGTGGGCGTGGCCTATGTGGGCGGGGCGCCCCAGGGTTGGTCATGGGGCCATGCATAATTGAGATTGACCGTATTGTCATAAGAGAGGTTCAGTATCAATTTGAAGACAATCGTTGTAGAAATGAAGAAATCATGGTAAAATAACCTTAATAAATGAGTAACAATCTCTGACCCGGTCCCACCCCCAACCTCCATAAATTTTGACCCAGGGGTCAGATCAAAATTTCAAATAGTGCAGGGTCGCTCATATGCTCATAGCTACCATGTGTGTAAGTTATAAGGTTCTAGTGCTAATAGTGTAGGAGGAGATAGTGGCCAGGACGGACGGACGGACAGACAGACGGCAGAGAAAACCACAATATCCCCACGCTTTTCAAAAAGCGTGGGGATAAAGACAATTTTGGGTGGGTGTGGCCTATTATAGGCATGGCGCCCCAGGGTTGGTAATGGGGCCATACATAGTTGAGATTTACCGTAATGTCATAAGAGATGTTCAGCATCAATTTAAAGTAAATCGGTGTAGAAATGAAGAAATAATAGTTAAAGGCAATTTTGGGTGGGCGTGGCCTATGTGGCCGGGGCGCCCCAGGGTTGGTCATGGGGCCATGCATAGTTGAGATTGACTGTATTGTCATAAAAGAGGTTCAGTATCAATTTGAAGTGAATCAGTGTAGAAATGAAGAAATTATAGTAAAAGGCAATTTTGGTGGGAGTGGCCTATGTGGGTGGGGTGCCCCAGGGTTGGTAATGGGGCCATGCATAGTTGAGAATAACTGTATTGTCATAAGAGAGGTTCAGTATCAATTTGAAGTGAATCTGTCAGATCAAAATTCCAAATAGTGCAGGGTCCCTCATATGCTCATAGCTACCATGTGTGTAAGTTTCAAGGTTGTAGTGCTAATAGTGTATCAGGAGATAGTGGCCCGGACGGACGGACAGACGGCGGAGATAACCACAATATCCCCAGGCTTTTCAAAAAGCATGGGGATAAAGACAATTTTGGGTGGGTGTGGCCTATTATGGGCGGGAAGCCCCAGGGTTGGTAATGGGGCCATACATAGTTGAGATTGACCGTATTGTCATACGAGATGTTCAGTATCAATTTGAAGTAAATCGGTGTAGAAATGAAGAAATTATAGTAAAAGGCAATTTTGGGTGGACGTGGCCTATGTGGCCGGGGCGCCCCAGGGTTGGTTATGGGGCCATGCAAAGTTGAGATTGACTGTATTTTCATAAAAGAGGTTCAGTATCAATTTGAAGTGAATGGGTGTAGAAATGAAGAAATTATAGTAAAAGGCAATTTTAGGTGGGCGTGGCATATTTGGGCATGGCCTATGTGGGCGGGCCACCCCAAGGTTGGTAATGGGGCCATGCATAGCTGAGATTGACCGTATTGTCATAAGAGAGGTTCAGTATCATTTTGAAGTGAATCGGTGTAGAAATGAAGAAATTATAGTAAAAGGCAATTTTGGGTGGGCGTGGCCTATGTGGGCGTGGCCTATGTGGGTGGGGTGCCCTAGGGTTGGTAATGGGGCCATTAATAGCTGAGATTGACTGAATTGTCATAAGAGAGGTTCAGTATCAATTTGAAGTGAATCAGTGTAGAAATGAAGAAATTATAGTAAAAGGCAATTTTGGGTGGGCGTGGCCTGTGTGGCCGGGGCGCCCCAGGGTTGGTAATGGGGCCATGCATAGTTGAGATTGACCGTATTGTCATAAGAGAGGCTCAGTAAATCGGTGCAGAAACGAAGAAGTAAATGTAAATTAACAAAAAAAAATGAGAGAAAATCTCTGACCCGGCCCCGCCAACCCCCATAACTTTTGACCCAGGGTCAGATCAAAATTCCGTCACTGTCACTGTCGCACATATGCTCATAGCTACCATGTATGCCAGTTTCAAGGTTCTAGAGCTAATAGTGTAGGAGGAGCAGGTGGCCAGGACGGACGGACAGACGCACATCACCACAATATCCCCACTTTTTCTCCGAAATACGTGGGGATAATGATAGAGATGAAATATGTATAAGCAATACTATATGATTACCAAATACATGTATTTGCAAACAATGACTTTGAAAAACAACCATAACCTTATTTTGCATTATTTAACAAATTGAACTGTTAGTTTAACGTTTGTTGATGATAGTTAGAAAGAATAAAAAAGGCATTTATATCATGTGAATGTGAAAAATGTATATCCATTTCAGTGCTTAATTGCTCCAATGAGACCACAATACTGATGTTATTGCTGTGTGTTAATGAAAATAAAGTGAACATTGATGTAGTCTTATAACTTGGATGATGGCTTACAATCTGCAATCTGCTACTCCTTCCATTGACATTCTATGTAAAAAGTAAAATATAACCTCAAAGCACAGACATTTTAAAAAGTATGACGGACAGACGGACATACAGACGGAAATGCAATCACTCGATGCCCACCTTTGGGGGCATAAAAATTTAGTCCTGTTAATAATCACTTGACACTTTTTAATGTGTTTACCTTCACCATGACTTACAAAATATCTAATGGTGACTGGGACCATTCAACTTCCTGACCACATTCCTCACGAGGTGGCTATGTTTCTTTGTCAGATGGCGACAAAGTTTCATCCGAATCTGAAATCTTTATTTTAAAAAAGTATTATAACATTGTAATAAATGTATGAAAACACATGTATTTATTTATAGTTATTAGTTGTACATTGTATATAGTTACTTTAAACAGTATTAAAATGTGTATGATATTTTATTTAATATACAAACAAGTTATTGTTTCATGTCAAACACAAACAAGTCAATGGGTTAAATAATTTCCTTTCATCTAAAATATGCCATATTTATGTATTAATGTTATGATAAAATCAATATCTTATTTGCTCATTTAATTAAATTAATAATCTTATATCTTTTAAAGAATATAAAATAAGTATACCTTCCAAAAATATATATTACATAAATTGTATTGCTTTTAAAACATAGCACTTATACAAATTGTTTAACTATTTATAAAACGATTTTCTCAAATAATCCTTGCTTTCCCCTTGCTTGCCAGTGTCTGTACCTCTATAACTACATCACTGCCATCAGTTCCTTCAGAATCATACTCATACAGGTCTTCACTCATAGTTCATTAGTGACTGTGTAATCTATATAATATACAAAATTTCAATCAATAGGTACGACTATCTGTATCAAAGTTATTTTCAATAATTATGTAAAATAAATGAAATTTGGTACGAATGAAGTTTGGTATAAATCGTAAAATTTTGTTTCATAAATAAAACAGTTATATTCGATTGTTATCCTTAATGTTTACACAAAAACAAGTTCAATGGGTTCAAACAAATAAAAAAAACATACACAGGTGTAAGTATTAAAATTGTATTATAAAACAAACCAATAAAGTGTTACAGCCAAGTTGTTGTTGTTGTTTGTTTACAATGTAACAGTTACCTCCCTTGTTGTATTTTACCAGGTAATTATTAAATAACAAACATAACATATACGCGCAAAATATTTCAGATTTTTATTTTTTATTATGTAAAGTATACATTTTTCTTCTAAATAAAACCATTAAATACTTAGAATTCGTAATATAACAAATAAATAATTTAAAATGAAAACTTACCATAAAAAATAAGCAAAGAAATCAACGCGATCGCGAAATATGTTGGTCAAATTCTACAAGTTTGTTCATCGTTCTATTAAATCCATGTACTTTTTATTTGCTAAAAATACGTTTTCAACGCGTAATTGACGTGTATTTTGGCAACCTACAGTGGGGTCGGTTTTCGTGAATATACAAAAACCTTATCTCCCCTGAATTAGGTAGGTGCGGTGGTTGCTACACATAGTGAATAGGAGGTTTTGGGGATTCCGATAATGACGTCACATTTGCGCATGCTCAAATTTTGGCCGTCAAAGCTGCGGCCATTCTGCTATTGTTTGCATTTGATGAACCACATCGTGATAAGGTTACAATCATATTCGCGACCCTTTTGAAGAACAAAAAATATTCAGAAATTGAAATTCTTTCAGATTAAATTAAATCCAACAAACGAACACAAATAAGGACGAAAACAAACAACAAATTGATTGATTTTATGTAATCAACATATAGAAACTGATTTGAACCTATTTGTCTGTAAAAACTTACCTTGTAACAGATTAACTAAATCCTCTTGATAAATGTAAATGTTCTGATTTAATTGTTCACACCAATTTTGGCACTCTTTGTTTCAGCATTTTTAACCCAGTGTTTAATTGCCACTTTATTTATCACAAACCGATTATCTCGATATGATCAAATACTGTCCAGACAATTACTAAGAAAACAGTGTGTCATAAACCCAGGGACCTATACATGTATGACTCTGTATGGGGTCTCTGCATAAACCACATGTGTCTTGTCATTAAACACAATTTAAGATACCTCCATGTCATCTCTCGGCATATTAAGTAAAAAACTTAACAGTTGCTTTAATAAAATATTTGAACATATTTTTTAAAAAAATTGACATTTGTCCGAAATGGATTAACAGCTAGGAACTATTAAGTACATATATATATTAGCCAGTTTAAACATAACAATAAAGTGTTTAATAACTATACATTTAAAATTGTACACATTTTCTGCTACACAGTTAACATATTTAACGGGTACCTGCAAATGTAAACTCTGCTATAATGTGTAAAGATCGAGCGTTACTGCAGTGTTCGAAACATCATCATGAAAACAAGCAATCGTGTTTGGTCATTATAGGGATATAAAATACTTGCGTTAAATAAATTAAATGTGTAGATTTATGGTATCATGAAATGCTAGATTTGTATCGCCCATTATCACTACAGACGAGTTTTCAATATACATGTACATGCAAAGACAGTTCAATTTGCAAAATATGCAGGTGTTTTTTCAATTTTAAGGCTTAAATTTATTAATATTTTCATTCAATGTAAACGAAACGAACATTAATTCAATGTAAAAGAAAATTTAAACTACATTTCAAGATTGAAATGTATTGAGATATTTTAGGGCTTTGTTTTATAACTGATTCAATGCACCCCTTACACTAAATTTCAATCGCGGATGAAAAAATAACACTATTGCATCCACACCACTTATAATAACATTCAAATAATTATGTTTTATTATCTTTGAAATATCATTTATTAAAGTCTTACTTAAAAAAAGAATACGGGTTTTTATAGTTTTGTTTTGTGAAATTGTAAGTATTAAGTCTTCCGACGACCTTTACTCTGATACAATGTAATTGGCCGCGATCGAGAAGTTGACGGCCAATCTATTTTTAGTAACGTAAAACCCCTCTTGTGATGTCACACAAAAACCTCCTATTGTTATCACTTTGTTAATATACCCTTCAGCTAATATTTCACACATGTAATCAGGCTTCAAAAACACAAATCAAGTAAGCAATTTAGAAACTTTTTCAAACGTTTTCTGAATTTTACACGTTATTATGTTATCATTCAATCTTTCAATATTAAAACGGGCAAAAGCCCGCAAAGCGGGCGTTGACCGTTCATACATATGGGAATTTAGACATATAAAATTACATAAGAATACCACATATGGATACGTCTCAAAAAAATTTGCCACGCGACATATATTTTCGCGATGCTATTTATGGCCTTGAACAAATCAAAAACACTTTGACATATGCTAAATCACATGTAAATACATACCTCAGGAAAAGTTATATCAATGACATCATAATTGTGTAGCGAATCGCACTAAATATTCTCGCATTATTTTTTTTTCTTCGCAACCGTTCCAAAATTAAGTCACTACTCAATTATCTCCCCTCAATGCTCTTCTTCAGTGGGTATAAGCCAAAGACTGGTTCACTACATATAGTGACAGTCTTTACCAAACACAATTTAGGTGAACATAACCCGTCTTTAATATATTGTCGAATCTCAGATTTCTGTCGAATTTATTTGCTTTGATCTTTTCGATATCTTATTGTTATTATTATCCTGACAAATCACAAAGGCTTGTTAAAAAATTATTTGTTTTAAACATTATAGTTGGCATCTCTATTCTTCCAGTATTCTCGCGGTATTTCAATAACGACACCCTACTGTTTATTTGTCAGAATTTGTGACGCATTTTCCATTCGCTCTCAGAAAGAAGTTTTACGTGTGATCATGAGCAATATTCTGGTAAGTTGTTGTTGTTATCCACCAGAAACACATTTATTTTCAAAATTTAAAGATATTCCAATCTACCTTTTTAGTCTTTTAGCTTTAATTTTTAACGTATTTACACCTCGTCTGCTCGCACTTTACCGATATCCCGAAAGGTTACATATCACTATAATTAGTTAAGGCCTCAAACCACAAAATCCGATACCGTTGGATTTTCGTACAACAATCTAACGTAAAAAATCTGCCAGATTCGAAATCAACAAAAAACAAGACACTTACAAATTGTCTGCGTTATTGATCAAATTTTAAGGTATTTGTTGGTTTTCCTTTTTTAGAAGCTGTTCTGCGAAGGCAAGAGCTGGGCATCATACAAGCCATTCTATCCAGCAAAACTGACAGTTTTGGTTTACAGATATCAACAAAGGAGGGATCCTGAACTATCAAAATTTCCAAGCTATACACACAGTTATTATCTGTGGTGATCTTTATTGGTTCTGTTTGTTTACTTGGATGGAACATACGTGAACTTTTATAGAACTTTGAAAATTCTATATATGTCTATCTATAAACTAAAATCATCTATGGTATAATAAGATCAGATGTGCAAACAATGTCAAAGGGTTGTTAAATTAACAATTTGAAGGCAATTATGCTGAAAAAATATGAAAGTTCCCATGCAAATTTTGTCTGTATATCGACAAGTGTCTGCCGATAGTTGTCAAACTAGTTATACAAAACTTACCACAAGTATGTAAAAGCACTAAGTACCTGTGATTATTTTTAGTAAGATAGTGTAATGCTAAACAGTAGCAAAAACCTTGTTTAGTAAATGCATAATGCAATTAATATGATTTCCATTCTATTGTGTAATTAATAAATTGGATGTTGCTTGTCAATCCATGATAAATGTTTTATGGCTAGTACAAAACCAGCAATGTTAATTTTGTAAAAGGTAATATAATAACACCACTTTGTAATTTCATATACGTAAATATTCTTGAAATGTAGGTTGATGACAGTGTTTTAGTTTTACTTATTTTGTAACTATTATTTTATGTGCAAATAAATGATGTGAAGTGTTTTGTATCTCCACACAATACGACATACCTTTTTATATATGTACTGTGTTATGTGTTATTTGAATGTTTAAATAAAAAAATATGGATGATATAACATGATGCATTCTAATATTTGCATACAAATTGTAACTATAGACAGAGCTCTAAATAAGGGCCGTACAGCCGTAAATACGCCTTTTTCATGAAGATTTACGCTTTTACTTTTATAAACTGGACATACAATAACGGCATTAATATCCATTTTACGCATTTACGAAAACAATCTGGCCGTACCGATACGTCTGCGTCAGCACGGCGTGATTTAATTTATTGGTCCCTAACCTAACAACGCTTTTCGTCAATTTAAATTACCGAAAAGTTGTAGACTGGGTTCATATATTTTTGTCTATTCTGTCGCATGATTTCCTGTAACTTGTAAATCTGTCAAAAACAATATGTCTGCGCGCTATGGAATGCCGGCTTAACCGAAAGCGGTTCAATACAACACTTTGTTGTCATATAATGGCTACATACGGTGTCGTCTAACCATCCTGACATTAAATATGTAAACCCAGAAAAAGACATTGTCGCCCCGATATTAAACGATTTGATTGCATCGGTGGCTTAAAACATGAGACAACATGATGAGAAACGAATGAGACAGTGAAATAAGAGTTCATTTACTTAGCTTACTAGTTGGCTTGTGTTTTCTTGTCAAGAAAAATGAAGAAATAGTATTAGTCATTAGTTGTAATGTGTAGTTGTATTTGCATCATAATTCAGAATGGAAAACCTAATACAGTAACTGTTTAAGAATTAGCTACATATATTTATTATAATTGCTGCAAATGTTTCTGTAAAGTCAGTTATACACCCTTCAATATCCAAGAACACGGGTAGTACAGTACTACTTGTATTTTTGGATATGGTAGTACAGGTACTATTTGAGTTTAAGCGTTACTCCTTTTTTTTCTGCCAGTGGCAGTACCATTACTAATTTCACAAATCCTTATCTGGAGCTCTGTATAGAGCTAAGTGTATGCAGTTTAGACTGTGATTTTAGAATTGCTACAAAATGGCTAGTTTTTAGTGGCGACAAAATTTAAACTATTCAACAATAGTTTGCGAAAGAAAATTAGAAACCTGCAAGATACCTGTAATTATTAAATAATTTAATTGCGAAACAAGTATGTTGCTATGCTGTTACACATAACTATACATTGATAATAAATAAGAAGACAATTAGTGGTGTTAACGTTTCCCAACAGTAGAAATCATTCTTCTGATGAAATCAGTGATATACAGAAGAAAGCTCCAGGTATGGCTTTCAATACGTAGTGTGTGTTATTTGACAGTCTAAAACTTATTGGATTAAAAAAATCCTGTCAAATTTGTCAATCAAAATTGATTTGACACATCACATGATTTTGATTGTTAAATCAGTGTACTGTATGCTAAATGCAACTGCTTAAGCAAGCTGTCAAGTTGAATCGAGACATTTGATGAAACAAACTATTTCCTGGGTAGGACCAGTACTTAGTGTCTATATGACGTACCATGACGTCGAAAGTCTACAAGAAGTACTATGTAGAACGAGAAATGTACTTCGACGTACATATATTATTATTTATACTGAATTATACGACTATCGACCGCTTACTCATAGCAGTGATTTTTATTGCTTTAATTTGTTACAGCCTGTGCCTTTTGAATTGGGAAAATTAGCGCGATAAACCGTGAAATTGGGAAAAATAGCGCAATAAACCATGAAATTGGGAAAAAAAATAAGCATTATAAATAGGATTATAAGTAACAGAAGTGATATTGTGTTTAAGTGCATGTTCAGGGAGTTTTCTAGAAAAAGAGTCTGGTCAAATTGGTTTTTTTTTTAATCAATAAAAGTGGCAAGTTTGGGAATGATTTATGGACAAAAATGACTAAATTCAAGTTATATATTTTGTAAGATGTTTAAAAAATAAAGTTGAGACCTAGATTTAAGAAATCATAATTAAGTTATATGAGACTTCTTTCTAAAAAAAAAAAAAAAAAAAAAAAATTTTTTTTTTTTTTTTAAGTTGGGCTTTTTTTTGGAAATTTCGGTCAGAATTTTGGGAAAAAACGTGTTTTTTTGCGATTGGGAAGCAGCCGAAATTCGGCTGTAAATTTGAGCAAAAAAAATCACTGCATAGATATTGTGCGTATTTATTAAACATTATTATTATTATAATTTATACCAAATTATGCGACTATCGACCGCTAACTCATAGATATTGTGCGTATTTATTGACCTGGCGTGGCGGAATTAACCTCTGACTTATGCAAGTTATGGTTATCACAAAATACGACCAACGGGGAGGTTATAATACATTATTTATCCCGTTAATGCTTTGTAACTGTTTGGTTACCGTTGGGAATTTCCTACACAGTTATGCGCTGGACGGTCGTGATACTCCGCCCCGCATGATCAATAAATACTCACAATATGCTGAATAATTTTAATTTTAAAAAGGTAACAATTGAATCTTCCTCAAATTTGTATATAATCTATTTCAATGCATTAAATACTTAAAACTTCTATTTGTTGTTTTTTTGCCATTCTGATATTTTTATTCATTTTGTCCTCTATTAAAAAAGAGATTTTAAACATTTATTATGAATAAATCTGAAGGAAAAGCGGCTCAAGAGACTAGTGTTTTGATTGGCTGTTCAGAAAACGTGTACGTAGAAATACAAACATGTATGTCGAAGTACAAATTGTACTTTGATGTACAAATATATACTTTGAAGTGTATTTTATATTTATGTCGACGTACAATTATTGTACTTCGCCGTACATTTCTCTTTTTAACTTGTAGGTCTTCTTGACTCAACCCAAATGGTACGCCATAGTATGTCTTTAGGGTTATCTAAAGAATGCTCCCACTTAAGGGTTCAATACAGAGACCTCCCAGTGACTAAGCCAGTTAGCAGACACCCCATCCACTATACCACAGACACCGAACCAGCTATAAATTCCTGTGGCTAGAAAAAAATAAAAATAAGATGCTAGATCTTTCAGTGTTTTTTTATGGCATTTCGGGGCCGATATTTGGCCCCATTCCCCTCAAAAAAGAGTATATATTTTTCCCCCATTTTGTAAAAAGATCCCCTCCAGAATTAAAAAAAGAAAAAAAATTTTTTTTTTAGAAAGAACTATCTCATAATCATGATAAATATATCTCAAATTTATTTCATAAACAACTAAAAAAGTATATAGCTATAATTTATATTATTTTGAATAATTATAAAGAGTTGTATTAAATAGTTTTTCCCAAATCAGTGGACTTTTCACATTAATTGCATTTTTCTCCCAAAAATGGCAAAGAAAAGGCATGGTGTATCTATATTTAGTCAATAGAAAATGGCAAATTTGAGCATTTTTTATCAATAAAATGGACCAAATTGAAATGATTTTATCAACAAAATTTTATCAACAAATTTTGTTGATAAAATCATTTCAATTGGTCCATTTTATTGATAAAAAATGCTCAAATTTGCCATTTTATTGATTTGAAAGATCCCAATTAGACTCAAAATGGCTAAGAAAACTGAGACAGTGCATGAAGGCTGAACTGTCTGACACTTAAATGTTGAAAAAATCATTGAAATATATTTTAATTTTAAGAAAAAGGACAAAGACATTCAGCTGTGAATATTATATTCATACAAATATGTGTATTAATATAATAAATATCATTACATATAAACAAGTGAATTTTTAATTTTCCCCTTTTCCTAAAAACAACACATTTTTTCCCCTTTGGACGGGCCCCGCCACCATTCCCCTATAAGTGAAAAAAACACGGTCTTTAAGCTTGGAACATGTAACTGGTTTTAAGATTGATTGTTTTTGGATGCATTACTTAATTATTGCAACAATTATAATATTTTTAATGTGAAAATACTGAGCTCAAGCCGGGGATTGAACCCACGACCTCCAGAGTGGTATTCCGACACGGGTGGCAGACGTTTCTCCCCCAAGACGTTTCCTCCCCAGACGTTTCACCCCCAAAATGGGGGTGAAACGTCTGCATAATATGTAAATGTATATTAGCAACAGTTATTTGTAATAAAGTGAAAATAAAGTATTAGTATTTTAATTGAGTGCATTTTATGTGTAAAAAAATGATGTTAGTTGAGTCCTGACTAATTGAAATATTAATTAACAAATCTAACAAATTTAACAATTAAATAGATCTAATTATACTTGATTTTATAAGTGCCTTAAATTGTTCTTGCATTAATTAAGCTCATTGAAAAATTGAGTAAAATCAAAGCTTTGATGTTCTTTGATGGTCATTTTAAATGGAAAAGTATGTTACAAATTAAAATAATTATAACTATTGTATTAATCAATTGAGTAAAAGCACACCTTTGATGTTCTTTGATGGTCATTGATGGTCATTGTAAGTGGAATGGTATGCTACAAATTAAACAATTATAACTATTGTTTAAATCAATTGAGTAAACAAACACCTTTTTCTGATGATCATTTTAAGTGGAATGGTATGTTACAAAGTAAAGAATTACTATTATTGAATTAATGAATTCATGTTGCTACAAACAAATCTATAATTTAAGTTTAATAAGATATTTTCCATTACTTGTTCATTAACAGTGATTGAATTTTTTCATTTAAAGTGTATTTTTGCACGGCATGGACACAGTTTCATTTTATGAGGATTTTTTTTTTAATTAATAAAAAATCCAGTTTTGAAGTAAAATCAATTTAAATAATGCTATTATAATCAGAAAATGTGAATACGGAAAAATGTTTATTATTTTAATAAAACATCTTTGAGCTTCTCGTGAAAATTTAACAAAATGTCACTTACGCTACTTTTTACATTCAGAAAATGACATGCGTTTGTTATGTCAATTTCGAAAATTGGATAAAAACATTATTTTTACCAAAAAGGTTGACATAATATTTTATCAGTTGATGTATGTCACCTTAATAAACACAAAAATGGAAAAAAGTAAAAATGTATAAAATGTATAAAAATGTCAGTTACATGACTTATTACATTCAGTAGGCGATATGTTTTAATTATAATTTGTAAAACTAGATAAATACAACATATAAAACTGCATATTATGCACTTTTGATAAAACACAATTTATTTCCAAATTGTTGTCTTATTCCCAATTCACATAATGCAGTGTTATAATGAAGATAAGCCATAAGTTATGATTTTTAAGAATGAATAATAACTATTAACATATTTTTATTTTGCAGGTTTTTTTTTCCACTTTTTGGGAAGATAGCCCATGGCTTTGGAATTGGGAATTTAATCGGCATTTTCATGAAATTGGGAAAATAAATTCATTAGCCTTTTTTTCCACACGAAAAGTCCACTGAATAGGGAAATACTAAATTTGATATAACTCTTTACAATCATTCAAATTGAAAGAAAAAAATCATATAGTACTTTGTTAGATGTAATTGAATTACAATTGAGATAAAATACACATAAGACTTCTTTCTAAAAAAAAAAAAAAAAAAAAAAAAAAATTTTTTTTTTTTTTTTTTTTTTTGGAAATTGGGATTTTTTTGCCACATTTTGGGAAAAAAGTATACTTTTTGGGATTGGGAACATAGCCGAATTTCGGCTATAAAATCGGGCCAAAAAAAACCCTGTTTTGAGTAAATAAAGTTGTTATATGACATTAAAATTATAATTTATTACAGCCAGTATTGAATTGTAGTTCTCAAAAATAATTTTGATAAATAACTATCAGTGTGTCATAGATCTTTATTAATACCATTTACCTTCCAATTTAAAAATTAATTTAATTTGAAGCCAAAAAAATGTGACAGCATTTTCATCATTTGGCTAATATTAAATAACAACCACACCTACCATTATACAAGATATTAGGCACTTAGGGTGCAATAAACAAGCATTGACTAGATTAGCAAGTGTAGTACAACAGATAACAGCTAGATTATGGGTGCAATATACAGGCCCTTTAATCAGCATTGATGAGATTAGGTGACAGGGGGATAAGATGAGATTAGCACATTATTATGCAAAAAAACGTTTTTAAATAGTTTATCACTGTATTAAATATTATTAATGAATAGATTTGATTTGACTTAATTGATAGTTTTATATATGGAACAGAACAGAACAGATAGTTTATTCATATAACTTGAACATTTACAGTTCATCGTTACATATACAAAACTGACAATATAATAAGCAATAAGCACATGCATAGTAATGCGAAAGTGATTAAACTAGTACATTAAAAGGTGTTATATATAATATACAATTAGTTTGTTTAACAGTATACAATTTTATGAAATATTTTATTATTCGTACATAGCGATTTATATATAATGGGTATCGCCCTAGTTCCCCGTACACAGCTGAATTAGCGGTACTCATTTTGACACCCAGTATTCGTTTCAAAAATCTTCTGTGAACTCTTCGCAATTAAAGAAATCCGACAACGTCCCCATATGTCTTACACATAATTTCACTTCATCAAACATAGACCGAATAATTTTTAACAATCTACCGTTTATTTCGCTCTTAATAAGCTTGTACCATAGTCCGTTTCAATATATTGAATCATAACATTTCATAAGGTCGATATAGCAACAGTATAGTTTCTTTTTAGTACTAAATGTTTATCTATAAAAGCCTTAAGTAGGAAAAAAGAATCCACAGTGCTATAATTGGTTTTGAATCCAAACTATGGTAGTCATAGATGCATCTGTGACATCCAATCATTTTATTATATACATACATATAAATGCATGAAAAAAATATAATTGTTGACAATTATATAGTTTATTTATTTATCATATTTAACTGTTACAAGGAAAACAGTTTTGAAATTAATATAAATGTGATTTAACCATTTAATCAATTCACCAATTGACCCTATTTAATTGGATTAATTGGATTAAAAACAACAAACAACTACAGTTCCTCAACACTAATGATTTACATGCATTCCACAGTTAAACCAAACAAATAATCAAACAAGCTGCTTCATAAATAAAGTTAATTGAAAACTGCATAAACAAAATAATTATTTTGATAATAAATCAAGAATAAACTTCAACCAAACAATCATACATTTATTGGGGGGGAAACGTCTGCACTTAAACCAAAGTGGGGGAGAAACGTCTGGGGAGGAAACGTCTTGGGGGAGAAACGTCTAGGGGAGGAAACGTCTTGGGGGTGAAACGTCCGGAAACCTTCCGACACTTTAACCATGTCGCTAAAGAGCTAGCACAACAGCAAGGCTGTTGGAAGTGACCTTATTTCACTACACTTTGAACACAATCATGTCCATGTATTTATTAAAAATACATGGTTATCAAAAAAAGACATTAAAAGCTTTTGCCCGTAAATTAGGTAGCACCTATAATCATATTATTCATTCCTTAGAAGTTAGACTCAATCCTTAAGGCTTACCTCCCCATATCCCGAGTTTCAGTTGCGATTTATCCAAATTTTCAACAAAATCTCCAAGATATTTGTTGATCAAATCGACTACGGGGGACTCAAACACCATTTTGTTAACATGACAAGTTGCATCAATCGGACGATCTCAAAGTTGCAGAAAATTATTGACTTCTTCAAAAGGAAACAGCATCAGTTGCAGACTCCATTTTGTTGTCGTCATTTATGCTAATTGAGTGGGTCGTAACCTGTAAGACGGTATCGGGTCCGTTCGCCCTAGTTACATGTTCGCCCTGGGTCCGTTCGCCCTGTTACCCTAAAGAGTATACTAAATATTGATGCATGCATAAATCATGTTTATAAAACAGAACTGTTATTTATTTTTTTTAGAAATTATCTTAAATATGATTATTAGCGTATGATTAAGTAAATAAACATAAATTATGTAAATGAAACAGAGCGGTATCTTTTAAATTGTGTAGAAATTGGCCTCAAAGAAAATGTTCAATTATAATAAATACATTAAGGTATAAGATTATTATTATTTTATTATATAAATATTTAAATGGTAAGCAGCGCAACTTAAAGGCCACTTTCGTAAATTATGTAAACGGTCTACAAACGGAGAGATAAAATGTCAATTTATATTATAACCTTAGTCGATTTCGTCCGCCTTTTCAATTAAAAAGACCATTTATTGTATAAGCAAACCAAAAAGACCGATATATATGATAAATGACGTCTTCAGTGATAGGTTTCTCTTTCGCAATGAGGCCTATCATCAGGCCCAACGGAATGATGGTTTGCATTTCATATGCAAACAGTGTGAGGAAAGAAACTGGCCAGAAATCACCGACACCGATGCGGATGAAGATGAAAGGGCACTCACCAACACTGACCAACAATCGATGGGCAACTCAATTTACGAGAACGCTTCATTAATGATTATGAATTTCATAAAATGTGCTTAACTATATTATACTCGATTGGCATGTAAGCTAATACACATATTTCCAGAATGCTAACAAGAGTTCCACATTCTGGCGGTGTGGCGTGCGAAGTAAAAAAAATGCGTTGTCACGCGACAGTCCTACAGAAAGGCAGTGACTTCCGTCTATGCTCCAATGCGCACGTGCACCAAGCTGACCCGAAGCTTCCTCTTCGAGCGAAGTCTTCCACCATTGTTAGTTATTGTAAATGAAACGTAATGTTTTAACATATTTAAATTATTCATTAAAACATGGGACGACAATTTCAGCTTTTATGGAATTTTTCGTTTAAATGATGTCTCCAGTTAAGTTAAGGCGGAAAGTGTAGTCCCTGATTAGCCCGTGCGAACTGTACAGGCTAATCTGGGACGACACTTTACGCACATGCATAATTCCCAGTAAAGCATTATCGTATTTATTTTTTGTTATAGGTCAAACAGCGTATCAAGGAACAGCCTCGTGCCCGGGCAATAAAGGTGTAACATAAAGTTTTCATTAATTAATATAATAAACAATTAGAGAAAATTACTGGCCTTTGAAGGCTTTGTTACAAACACGCTTACACGTTAAAGAGCGCCGTCTTGATTTTTCACACATGTTGGCAAGTTTGTAGCTTAAGTTGTTATTTATGTATTAAAATGTTTAAAAGATAACAAATTTCGTTATATTTATTGCTTCCCTGCTTTGATAATAAAATTTAGGGCGAACGGACCCAGGGCGAACAGGATTTAGGGCGAACAGAAATTAGGGTGAACGGACCTGGATTCCTGTAAGACAAATCGGCCAAACTTGCGCAACTGTCTCGATATAAAAAAGGAAATCAGTAAAAATCGGATACCCAAATAGGTAAAACGGGTGAATAACTGTTTCGCTCGTAATGATAATCGACGCCAAATATGGCTTACATTACACAAGAAACATAATGTAATTGTAAATAGTTTATCTTCATTGAATTGTTTGTAAAAATATTAACACAGTCATGTTAAAACATTCATGTATACATATTTTACATCGCATCAGCGGCTTTTGACTACTATACCTACACGCCTGCACTTCACATTATGGTTGGATTTTTCTCTGGTCGGGATCTTATATAAATTTGGAAATGTCTACAAGGTCGTGAATAACATTTGGTTCTTGGCACTTCGATTGTTTCCTGTATCACTTGTTTCAGCATAAATGTTGCAGTGACTGGATTGTGATAACGGTTGGTTTCGTACCTTACAGTAATTTTTGCACCATTTTCATTTTCTGTTCTATGTTCTGTAATTTTGTGTTTTATATTGTTTCAAAGTACTTAACGTGCGTCTTAACGTCTCTGATATATGTATTTCATGGTAGAGGTTTTCGTGTAAGATTTACACAAAACTATTGTGTAACAGATTCTGTTTAAATGATGTGGCCTTTTAGGTATGTGTGTACAATAAACTTTAGCAAACTGCATTTTTTTGAATGTAAGGTCATGCTCCACCTCTTTTCTTACTCTAGAAGACTTCTGATGTCGTTTTCTAGGACATACACGTCGTCTATAATTAATTAACCTGCTCATAATTCACGTGTCAGCATAGATCCTAGTATTTAAGGAGACTGGATGAGAAAGCACAGTTTTAATGATCCCGAAAGTGAAAATGCAAAGGAAATTAACTACAATAACATCGAAAATAACGGTCTCAAGTTCAGAGATATCGCTATTCAAGAACCAAAATGTCTGATGTGCATTGAATTTAAATATGTAAGACATCATGACAAGGTGGTTTTAGTGACCATAAGAGTTGTTTCAATGATAATTAAAGCGACTGGTTCATACATTTTCTTTTAAATGCCATTAAATTTACTAACTGACCAAACAGAGGCTTTTTTCTACTTTAAGTATATTGCGGATTTTAAATTCAAAAGTGATCCGATTAATGTATGTTTTCACATAATAATGGCGCAATATACGCTTTCAGCTGAAGGAAACATATATAGCACACTAAGCGTACATAGTATAGTAGGCACGCGTTCAACTCAACTCAGTAAATAACGTTAATGAAACTGTAAAGCATAAGTATGTTGAAGGGTATTATAGTTTGTGTTTAACTGTCTATCTGCATTCGACAATATAATATAATGCGTGTTTGGTTTAAATGTACATGCAAAAATATGCGGTTTTAGTCAACTCGTACCTAAGTCAACTCGCACGGTAGTCAGCTCGCACGTTGTTCGGTAAACTCGCACGGAAGTCAACTCGTACCTAAGTCAACTCGTACCTTATTCAAACTATTGATGTGTTAATGGGTTCTAGATGAGTAAAAATTTACGCATAAGCACACACGAGAAACACTTTCAGTTCAATACTTTTAATTGCAATATTTTCACAAAATAACACATAATTTGAGGAGGGCTTGCAGATAAACGTTATTTCCGTTTCGCCGCGAATGCATGGCGGCAGAGTACTGTTTTTGAGTAATGCCTACAATGACGAAACATTTCCCCCGTTATTGCGTTAAGAACATTAAAACCATTGCAGAAATAGTAACACTGTGCGTTCATAAACAAATAGTTATACATATATCATAACGTCAACGTAAGTACAAATACGTATAGCTAAGTATCATATAAATCGCGTATATATGATGTACATACATACCATAAGTTGCACGAAAAAATGATTAATTTTACAATAATAAAATATGCATTTTAGTTCATACTTCAATAAAATTGTCAAACATAATTAAAATTAGAACATATGCGCTAAGGTTCTTCTTAAACTTATGATCTAAATAATAAATTATAAAGCATGAATAATTAAACTATTTTTTGAAAGTATTTTGTTAAAGACGCTATTTCTTTAGTTACGATCTATGAAATATTAAGTATAGAATGTAATGCACGGTACTTACCGGTTTAGCATATTCTGTGTTGCCATTTATGGCAACTATCGCATTCAATAGCTTGCTGCCTTGGACCTTTACTCCTTGGACACAAAATACATGGATAATCAATCACAAAAAATACGCATGTATTCACTTACACGCACGTAGTCCGTAGCACAGACATGTGGATAATGATAACATATTGTTTATTTAGTCGATTTATATACATAACTAAGAAACTTATATTATGAAATAATCGCATGCAACCATTAAACATCACCAAATTTTCATGTTATTTTCTTTACTTTACTTTAAACCTGATTATAAAAGTTAAACTAATTAAATACAAGCTTAATTAATTTTAATTGAATCTTCCGCGGTATACAACACATTTTACACCATTATCCGTGTTGTGACAAACATTAAATAACAACTGATTAATCATCATACCAATTAACTTTATTCGATTTATGTTTGGCCATTTTAATTATTGTTCGTGGTATATACCCCGGTAACACCTTGTAGCACATACTTCGACCCCATCCACTGCAGTATTAACCTTGCATGATGTTATTGACCACTTCATAAGTTGGCAAATGCAAGCATCCATCTTTGCATCCATCTGCGATCATCAGTTGTACCGTTTATGGCTCAGACCGGTTTGACTTAATTTTATGGCTGATCTTGATCTAGTGTTCGCAGCTTGAAATTTTGAGAAGGTTTGCAAGGAGTGTGTGTGTTTGAGATTTATTTACAGGTCGTCCAGCGTCTTCGCGACTACAGATGTATCGACCTGGCCCTGTGACCCTTCAGGGGAGAAAATTAGGTCATATTATACATCAGAGCACGATGGCCAATGAGACCTTAAGGTAGCGCACCTCTAATGATTTCCCGCGATTTCTTCGAAGGTTGAAGAGCCTACTATTAGGTGCCGTAGCCTAGTGGTTAAGGCGATAGACTAGAAATCTTTTGGGATATTCCCGCGCAGGTTCGAATCCTGCCGACGACGTTTACTTTTTTGCGACGCGTTTTATTTATTTTCTAACGTAATTTGATTTAATATGGCATATAAGCTATATTTATTGTTAAATATGTTGCAATTTTTATGCACATTCTTCAATTATTAAAATTAAAACAACGTTATGGCGAAATTAGGTGATTTACTGTTGAAAATACGAACCATGCATGTTGCATTTTTATTTTTATTTCAAAAAGTAAACGGTAAATCTGTCTATTTCTTGGTATTTTTGCTGTATATAGTGTTTCTATAAAAAAATTAGTTTAAAATATGACTTAAATGATACTATTTTGAATTTTATGACACTTTGTTTTTAACCGACCCAATTTTTACTTGACTGAAATCACTTACATTTCATGGCGCTCTTCCATAGATAAAAAAATGTAAAAAATAAATGTCTGTAAAAGAATACTTATTTCATCTTGTTTAAACTTTAAACACCTTTACAGCATCTGTACACACCAACTGCATGCCCATATTTGGAAATTTGAATGATTTATGGAACTTTTATATACCCCAGGGGTGAAAATAAACTGGACAAAAGCCGAGCGTGGGGGTGGTTTTGACAAAATCGGTATTTTTTTTTAAAAAGCATGGAAAGCCAACCTACAAATTTGCATGTAGTTCAGTGAAATGATGCTGATTAAGAAAATAATTACTTAGATTATATTTGGATATGTGCCCATTAGAGGTGCGCTACCTTAATGTGACTAGATGCTTTTTTATGGATTATGTAGTGGTTTGCCTTTTATCGAAATGGTTTTTGCAGTATTCCTATTATCTCTAGATTAGCATTATACTTATGGGCATTAATGTTAATTCCTTATAGTTTGTGTGTGGTTTTTGTGCTGTCCGCCCCAAGAGGTGTTAGTGGGGGTTCGAGCGGGATACAGATGGCGCCCCGATTCCAGAGGCGCCCCTGGTTCTTTTAAGTGCCCAGTGTACAGCACCGATACACTGCACCCCCGTTTAACGTCCCTCGCGGAGGACTAGTTAGTACATAAACATAGATTAGTACAGATATTACTCTACTGCCCTGTGTCTTGGTGTATATTCACATGGGCTCTCTCTGTTGTGCTATTGGATATTGTCAGGTGTTTTAATGGTGTTGCAAGGGTCAGACTAGTTTTGAAAGGTAATTTAGTTTAATATAGTAGAAAAGGGGCTGCGTTTGTGTGGTTGGACCGAGATGACTGGTTGTTGGGGGTACAGGGAGGACATTGGGGAGACAATTTTCACGCGCCTTTATATTGGTTTGTTTTTGAGAGAGAGAGAGAGAGAGAGAGAGAGAGAGAGAGAGAGAGAGAGAGAGAGAGAGAGAGAGAGAGAGAGAGAGAGAGAGAGAGAGAGAGAGAGAGAGAGAGAGAGAGAGAGAGAGAGAGCACGTTCTTCTTACTGTTCATATTGCTAATGGTTACACAAATGGTAATTATATGTATAAGGGCATTTTGGTCAGGAGGGAATAGATCTGGGATGTTAATGCTGACCATCCCTCTAATTCGATCTGACCCTCATAGTGACAAGGGTAATACGTGCAGGTTAGCAATACAAAGGTTACAATTGAACGTCAAACGTAACAAGGCACAGGCATGCAAGGAAAAAACTTACACTACACTACAAGAAAACATCACCTACGCTACAGTAGGGGAAACAACAACAACAAATACCGTCACCATTCTCTTATTTGTTTTTATTTTTGTCATGTTGGGTATGTCATGTCAACGGAGCCAGAGTGCACGGACGAGAGATATCTCTCCAGGCGCGCCCTCTAGCCCAGCCGACACGCTCTACTCAACATGTTTAAGTCTTGTACATATGGGAAAAAATGTTTACTAATCACATTTAATTACAACAATATTTACACCTATAGGGGTTGCACTGTGGGTAAATTTTCCCACGTGCGCACTTACTGCGTCTTCCGATCCTGCGTGGAAGTATGTTGTCTGTGTGCTTTTCCCCTACCTTCGTCGTCGTTGCTGATTACAGCTCAAGAGAAGGAAAACGAGGGTCTCGCGGAACCCTGGGTTTTGTTACCTAGAGCGCTATTTGGTTGTAAAAGAAGGATTAGAGCTTGTCCATAGTGGTCGAAAGGGACCAAGTGGCATATGCATGGGGGGGGGGGGACGTACCCTTCCGTCGTTTTAGTATTATTAGTCTTTTTCTATTTATTTATTGGTGTAATTTTCCTATATATCTTTAAGCGCAGACGAGGAAACCGCGAACGTTCGTTATAGACAGCTCTCTCATCTTTGCCTTGTTTATAGTATTGTTTATTTACTTTTTATGTATTGACGTCAACAAGGTGTTATTGGACACTGCACTGTAATGTACTACCAATCCAAAGTCAATTTGAACCCCAAATACAAATATAGGTTCTCGGCGTGCACATTACATTCAGTGTTTCTATATCTATTTATTTATTAATGCAATTTTCCTCTTGTCATAAGTACATAAGATAGCCATTATTAATTGGAATCTTTAAAAATACATATATCATGAATTGTTTACGGTAAAGTTTTAGAACCAAATTAATTAATATTAGTATACTATTTTTCCTCAGAATTAAGCCCGTGGCCCGCATAACTATTTTATACAGGTAACTTACACTTATAAGGCCGGGATAATATGGTGAGGTATAGTTCGAGCCGGGCCCAGACGAGTGGCAATATGGTACTCACCGAAGTGACCATCGTCCAAGACCCGCCCGTCATTAGTACCTAAAGTTGTCATTATTGTAATATGTAATAGTTATGAAATTATCAATTAAATCTACTGACATATGTTTTATTAACTCCAGATACTTGCTAACAATCCACTGTTTGTCACAATTCAGTAATTCCAATCCAAAAATACGCTCCATGTTTGTTTACTATGACGCTGTCAGCCAGCTGTGTAGGAAAACGACCTACATTTTCAATTGCACAATATAATTTGTTATTCCTAACTATTGTTCTCCAAAATTAATGGCTTTCACTTGTATTATTAATCTAAGGATGCATTTGTGTATTGCATTTTGGTAAAGTTATGTTCCAGTTGCAATTGCTCTGGAACTATTTTGTTAGGCGTAGAAAGCCTATGCATCATATAGTTTCATGTTTCCATTGTATTATTAAAATGCTTAACAGAATTTAAATGCAGAACATTTCTGCCTGATATTATGTATTAATGTTATGTGTTTTAATACAAATTGCTTATTATAATGTAACAACTCATATTATTGACTTACTTTGTTGATTTAGGATTCCGAAATGCTGTTTAGGAAAATGGCTCTTTGTAAACTTGTTTTATTGGTTAAAGAATTCCTAAGTGCACGTTGATTGGTTGGGACGCCTAAGTTTCGGAATCCGAAAGCATCTTCACTATAAAAAGCGCGCAGCATCACGGATTCTTCACCTCGGTCAATGACTCAAAATCCACGTCATTTAAAAGTCGGAAACCTACCAGCTTAAGCTAAAGCCATCATAATGGTAGGGAATAGTTCTGTAAACTCTGAAGTATTCTTATAAGTTATTTAAAATATTAATCAAGTAACAGTGATGCTGCGCACCTTCATCATACTTATAGTTATTTATTCGTAAACCAAACTTTTTAAGTCGCGTTCTACGATTTGAAAAGATTTGTTAAACCTTAACTCGGTCGTTTGTTCTATCCTGACAACTTAGAAGTGTCTAAGTATTACAATTGGTGTCAGAAGCGCGGTTTATTTTTAAATAATTTTCCGAATGATACGAACCCAGCCTAACGTTAGAAAGAAAAACAAACACATTGATATTAAAGCAGTTTAAATTTATTCAATCACACAAATCAGTAAACCGAGGTCACACTCAACTATTACTACGTGCAACTACAACTTATACATTATCTACACCACATAAAAGATGGCATCCCCAGACCCTGATATCTCATTTAATCTTCGTTCAAATAATGACACTTCAGACAAAATAAACACAGAAAATCAGCACCATGAGAATGACGAAAATGATACTTAAAACCATCGCCCTTCAGTTGATCGACACATGCCCGATGACGATCGTTTTGTCAATGTGACAGGCGATGCAGAACACTATTTCTCTTCAAACAATAACAGTTCACACACACATCGTGAAACACAACTTAGTAGACCACGATTCGAACATCGAGGTAACTTTGCACCCCCTGCAATTCCAGTAGTTCATCCTTGATTGATAAGGCCAGATAATTATGAGGGCTCCGGTGACTTTGAAGCATACATGTCACACTTTGAGGACTGTGCAGAGCTCTCTGGATGGGATGATAAATCCAAATGTCTTGTCTTGGCCAGCTGCCTACGTGGCTCTGCAAGGTCATTCTACATGAGCTTGCCCCAATCTGAAAAAAAGGATTATTTTCTGCTCTGTAGAAGACTTGCTTCGCGCTTCAGTAACAGCAAGCATCAAAACCTTTGGCTTTTGAAGTTCGAAAGCCGGCGCAGGCAAAGGAGTGAATCAATTGCAGCTCTAGCGGATGACCTACGCCAGTTGGCCCAAAGAGCCTACCAAGACCTGGACATACATTCCCAAGAGCGCCTTGCACTCAACCAACTTTATAAACAGGTTTCACCCGATATGCAGTGTCGATGCATTGATAATGGCTGTCGCACAATCACAGATGCTGTTAATGTTATTGAGCGCTACGAGGCAGTTCTTGGTACGCATTCCACATTTGTAAGGGCACTCAGTGAAGAGAGCTCTACAAACTCTGACACTGATATGCGCAAGTGTCTTCAGCGTATCGAGTCACGTCTGGACAGGTTAGAAAAGGTCTGTCCCAGAGGCCCACCATTTCAGAACTCTCGCCACAAAAAGCCCTAATCACCTGGTTGCTTTGGATGCAAAGCCAATGATCACTACTGGCGCGATTGCCCGAACAACACTGAGAGAAACAGGTTCACAAAGACCAACAATATGCTACACCACAATCAACAATCGCATGTTTGAGAAGAAACACAATGTTCTTGATGGCTCTTCATCTCGCCGCCAGATGAACGACAATAGGTCGGAAAACTAGTTTCAACCGACTCTGAGTGTCAAGAGTCGGTGCAGATTATTAACAGACCCACACCTTGTTATGATAACGTTGTTCCAATGCATTCTGCACGAGCCGGTGCGGATACACACACTTATGACAATGGTTTCTATGTTACCGGCACGGTTGCTTCTAAGCCTGTTAGATTTCTTGTTGATTGCGGCGCGACAACTTCTTTGATTTCCACTCAAACATTTGCAAATATCCAACAATATTGCAATTCTATGACCCCAGTTACTCAATCTTTTCACACGGTGAGTGGGCAACAAATGAACATCCTTGGCAAAGTCGACCTTGTGGTTCAGGAGTGCTACGATGTTACTTTTGTGGTTGGTGACATTGATTCAGATGGAATCCTAGGTCAGGATTTTCTTCGACAAAATGTGGACCACATCAATTACGGAAAGTCCTGTTTGGTGATGGGGTCCGATATTGTACCACTTCAAACTGTGGGCGGCTCCCGTCAAATATGTCGTGTAGAGGTTCGTGACACGGTCAAGATACCTGCACATTCTAGAATGTGGGTTCCAGTCAATATTCCCCTTGCTGAATATATGGCACCACTTGGTTTTGTAGAACCAGATCCTGATGTTATGGCTGAAAAGGAAGTTTTTCCCATGAGCGGTATTGTTGAAACACACTCAGAGAATGTTCTAGTTAATGTTGTTAACTATGGTTCAGAACCTGTCACAATCTTCAAACGAATGCATCTTGGCACCTGCAAACCTTTCTTTGAAAACACGCAACAACATCGTGTTGCGCGTGTGACTCAACAAGTTGAATGTAACACTTTGCCACAGCACCTTACTGATCTGTATGATCGCAGTTCAGTCCATCTAAATGATCAGGAAAAATCTGATCTTCAAAACTTGCTTTGCAAGTACAGTCCTGTCTTTTCCAAATCTTCAGAGGACATTGGGCGAACCTCACTAGTCAAACATGTCATCAACACTGGTAAAGCTGCACCAATTCGGCAACCGCCAAGGCGTTTACCACTTGGTAAACGTGCAATTGAAAAGGAAGAAGTTACCAAAATGCTGGAACGTGGCATCACAGAGCCGTCAAGCAGTGCATGGGCTTCTCCAGTTGTTTTAGTGACCAAGAAAGATGGCACCCCGCGGTTCTGTATAGACTATCGGCGCCTGAATGACGTCACCATAAAAGATGCATACCCGCTACCAAGGGTTGACGATTGCATCGATTTACTTTCTGGCGCCAAATATTTCAGCTCGCTTGATCTTAATAGCGGCTACTGGCAGGTCGGTATGAGTGACGCTGACAAAGAAAAGACCGCTTTTGCAACAACTATGGGACTGTACCAATTTACAGTAATGAGTTTTGGACTGGCAAATGCTCCATCTACATTCGAAAGGCTGATGGTGAACGTTCTAAGAGGTCTACAGTGGGAGGAGTGTCTCCTATATATGGATGACATTGTTGTTCCATGTGCCACTGTGTCCGAAGGTTTAGCTCGCCTTGAACATATCTTCAAAAGGCTTCTTGATGCTAACCTTAAATGTAAGCCGTCAAAATGCAGCTTGTTTCAAAAGAAAATAAAATTTCTTGGCGACATTGTCTCAGAGGATGGTATCTCTACGGACCCAGCAAAGATTGAAGCAGTGCTGAGATGTCCAACGCCGAGAGATGCAAAGGAGGTTAAGAGCTTTCTGGGACTTTGCTCGTTTTATAGGCGCTTCGTCAAGGACTTTGCGCTTAAAGCGAAACCTTTGCACAAGGTTTCGGATAAGAGCTCCAAATTTGAGTAGTCACAAGAATGCGACGAGTCATTCCAATCTCTAAAGACTTCTCTAATTTCCTCACCAATTCAAGGTTATCCGGTTCCTGGTTCCAAGTTTGTCCTGGACACTGACGCCAGTGACATAGCAATTGGTGCTGTCCTCTCACAAATTCAAAACGGGACCGAAACTGTGATTTCATATTACAGTAAGGCTCTCAACTCCCATGAAAAAGCATACTGTATTACACGGAAGGAGTTGCTTGCTGTAATAAATGCATTGAAAGCACTTCACTCCTATTTGTACGGACAGCCAGTCCTTGTCCGGACAGATAATGCAGCGGTAAGCTGGATGAAAAACCTGAAGCACCCTACTGGGCAAGTTGCACGCTGGCTACAGGAGCTTGGTACGTATAACCTTGAGGTTACGCACCGTAGTGGGTCACAGCACAGGAATGCTGATGCCCTTTCACGCAATCCGTGCTGTAATTGTGCCCGGCAACAACGCCTCAGTGATGAAGTGTCCGAGCAACAAACTGCTACACCTGAAAATTGTCTCCCTGAGGTAGACAAGCATGACAATGATCGTTTAAGGGCCGTTACACGATCCAAAGCAAATGAAAAGTCCCAATGCAAACCTTCAATGGCTGCTCTTAGTAACTGGTCACCCACAGAAATAAAAACCGAGCAGCTGAGAGATCCTTGCATTGCATACCTCATTCAAGCTCTTGAAGGTTCTGAGACAAGGCAACAATGGCAGGCCGTCAGTGACAAAGCATCTGCTGTCAAAATCCTTTGGCGCATGTGGGACCAATTGAACGTTGGTAGAGGTTTCCTAGTACGTACATGGCATGAGGATGAGCTTCACAAATGGGATCAGATTGTCGTGCCGTCTCACAGACGAGAAGATGTACTTTAATACTTCCATGACATTCCGTCTGGTGCTCACATGGGTGTCGAGAAGACACTAGGAAAGATTCGGCAAACTTTCTTCTGGCCAAGTATGCGAGAAGACGTTGAGAGGTACTGCGCGATGTGTACACATTGCGTATCACGCAAGAAATCTAAGCCGCCTAAGTCACCCCTAGGTCAGAATCACACCTTAGTCCCATTAGAGCGGTGTGCTGTGGACATATATGGGCCGCTTCCCAGGTCTGAATCTGGTAATGCATTTGTCCTTGTGATATGCGACTGCTTTACACGGTGGACTGAAGCCATTGCGATACCAAATCAAGAAGCCAAAACTATTGCAAAAGCATTTGTCGACAATTATGTTTCGCGATTTGGAGTCCCTCTATCAATACATTCGGATCAGGGTAGTTGTTTTACCTCATCTCTTTTTAAAAACATGTGCGACTTGTTGGGAATAAGGCATACTCTGTCCACTCCATTGCATCCGCAGTCCAACGGAATGGTTGAGCGCTTTAACCGCACTCTAGGTGCCATGCTCACCATGTACTCTGCCTCAAACCAACGAACTTGGGACCAGTTTCTGCCACAAGTGCTCATGGCTTACCGGTCTTCCATCAACATTAGCACCGGACAGTCTCCCAACAAAATGGTTTTTGGTAGGGAAATCACATTGCCCTTGCAGGCCTGCATTGGACTGCCACCAGGGTCTGGTACAAACGAAAAACCTATTCCTGACGATTATGTGTCAGACCTACGTGCAAATTTGGAACAAATCCATGATGTTGCTCGTAAAGTTCTTGCGAAAAAGGTGGTCTACCGCAAGCGATATTATGACATTCTCGCAAAAACTAGGCAATTCAAGGTTGGTGACCCTGTCTGGTTACTGGATTCAACACGCAAACCAAGTGTATGTAGTAAACTACGTCCACAATGGCAAGGGCCATATCTTGTTTTAGGAAAGATAGACGATCTTGTCTATCTTATAAAGAAGTCCCAGAAACACAAAGCTAAACCAATCCATGTTGACAGGTTGATGCGATTCAACGGAAGTGGATTCTTAACGCGAAGTAGATATTTATCAGTACAATTTACACAGCTCACAAATTGTTATCTTCACACAGACCACTTCCTACAACAATACAATCTGCACTTTATTATATATATATTGTTTAATCTTCGCTGTGGTTGCAATCACTCGATGGCAAACTTCTGAAATTTGCATGAATCCTGCAATATGATAATTTGATACCGATACAAATGATGATGCTTAAATGAAGATTGAAGTCTATGATGAATGGTGCGCACCATACGCTGAGTAATGAAGTTGGCTTGATCACCCGATTGCGATTTACTCCAGAGAATGATAAGATTCTACGTTAAAGCATATCAGCTCATCAGTAAGGTATTTCCCTTGTGTACTTGCAGGATACAAACCAATTTGGATATCAACTCATCTGCCCCTTCTGTGTTGATCATCGACCCAAACTCTTCAGCCGTTCTGGTGATTTACGCTACCACGCGAAGTCAAAGCACCCTATTGAGCTCCGAGTAGCACCAAATGACCTTTTCAGCAATAAGGTGGCCTTCTACTTTTTTACGGAGCCAGCTGCATTCATCAAGTGCCATGAAGTTGAAAACCCCAACAGCGCCACTGCGTCCTACGCAAAATATCTTGTAACAAAGTGGGCTGCAGGTAGATCTCCTGGGATTTCTTCATGGATAAAGGGTTGGGAGTTGGGGTGTGAATCGTCTGCAAAATCCAGGAAACGAAAATCTTCTGGAAGTGTTTCATACATCCGACTAGATGAATTCGGTGCTGTGGCCTATTTGGAAGATGGACCTTCTGTCTATAAGGCTACCATTAAGAAGGGGATCTTCCAAAATCAAAAGTCTTTGAGCGCATTGAAGCGGCGACAGGATTGTATCGCTCCTTTGCAGACTCCACCTCAAGGTCCCTGGGCTGAAGAGGACTATCCAGATCTTTATATGGATATCGCGCAATTGCTTGGGATTGAGGACCGGTTGGTTGCAAGGGTGCAGAAGAGGAGCGACATTTTGTTCCAGGCAATAAGAGAATCGGAAATCGACATTATACCGTCTCCAATGTCGATCCACCTATCTGATCCATCATCACCCGTCCAGCTACCCCTCCAATCCATGCCATCCTTTGATTTGTCTCCCCTCCCCACAGTGTCTGCATCTTCATTGATCATCCCTGTACCAGACCCGCAATCACCCCTCTCCGAAAGACCAATGAGGTAACTGCCGTCATCGCCTCCACAGCCAACACTTTACTCTCCAGCCAGACACCATCTTCAACCAATCTGTCACCTATTAACACATCTTCCGTCCGTCCTGTTCCAGCCATGATGTCGACGCCTGCAGCCACACTCCAAGCACCCATCACTGCCAACCTGCCTTCCCTGCCAACAGCATCTGTTTTCAAGCCACAACCAACTATTAGGAGTCCCATCAACACTTCATCAACGTTACCCACAACAACATTCCCTTTTTCTGTCCGATGCCTTCTATCACCTATTAGAGGTTCAACACCTGTTTATCATCCAACATCCCCAACCACCGAGGCTCAAAGCGAGGTCGCGAGGTATTCCCCTTCTCCATTGTCTGTGGTGGAACACTACGTGCCGACCCCTGCCAACACACTCCTACAAACACATGCGAAGGCCCTTCTGGTCAGTGGGGCCATGCCTCTGCTACCCCCTTCCAAACGTGATTGGTCTTCTGTTCCGGATGAGGCAATTACGCTCGTACAAGGTTTACGCTGGCCACCAAAAGGATGGAGGAACATATCTCCTGACTGCCGATTACTTGCACTGGAGTATGCTGCAACATCCATCCTCCAGTCCACTACTGTATCATGGAGCATCACCAACCGATGTCTGTTGGTCCACCAATTTCAGCATCGATGCTCCCTGGTACAGCAGGTATTCTCCTGGACAACAGTGGAAAGGCCCGCCACTACTTACACGAAACAGTCCGAGAGATTGCCAGCGGCGACAGCTCTCTTCCAACTGAAGTCAAGTCGACGATACTAAGGACCCTCCCAAAACATCAAGACGATCCTCTCCTGTCCATCACCAAGGACATTCCAGTCAGGCCCTGAAGGAAGAAGATGTCATGTAAACTTCGAATGTTTAAAGTTGTTTAGTATAAATAATTAAATTTTGTTTAATCATATGTTTTAAATGACTGTTTAAATTTAATGACATAAAAAAAGTACTTGTGCTTGTACATTTCAAACTCCAGGAGGAGTTTATTTCTTTAAGGTAGGGGAAATGTAATATGTAATAGTTATGAAATTATCAATTAAATCTACTTACATATGTTTTATTAACTCCAGATACTTGCTAACAATCCATTGTTTGTCACAATTCAGTAATTCCAATCCAAAAATACGCTCCATGTTTGTTTACTATGACGCTGTCAGCTAGCTGTGTAGGAATACGACCTACATTTTCAATTGCACAATATAATTTGTTATTCCTAACTATTGTTCTCCAAAATTAATGGCTTTCACTTGTATTATTAATCTAAGGATGCATTTGTGTATTGCATTTTGGTAAAGTTATGTTCCAGTTGCAAATGCTTTGGAACTATTTTGTTAGGCGTAGAAAGCCTATGCATCATATAGTTTCATGTTTCCATTGTATTATTAAAATGTTTAACAGAACTTAAATGCAGAACATTTCTGCCTGATATTATGTATTAATGTTATGTGTTTTAATACAAATTGCTTTTTATAATGTAACAACTCATATTATTGACTTACTTTGTTGAATTAGGATTCCGAAATGCTGTTTAGGAAAATGGCTCTTTGTAAACTTGTTTTATTGGTTAAGGAATTCCTAAGTGCACGTTGATTGGTTGGGACGCCTAAGTTTCGGAATCCTAAAGCATCTTCACATAAAAAGCGCGCAGCATCACGGATTCTTCACCTCGGTCAATGACTCAAAATCCACGTCATTTAAAAGTCGGAAACCTACCAGCTTAAGCTAAAGCCATCATAATGGTAGGGAATAGTTCTGTAAACTCTTAAGTATTCTTATAAGTTATTTAAAATATTAATCAAGTAACAGTGATGCTGCGCACCTTCATCATACTTATAGTTATTTATTCGTAAACCAAACTTTCTAAGTCGCGTTCTACGATTTGAATAGATTTGTTAAACCTTAACTCGGTCGTTTGTTCTATCCTGACAACTTAGAAGTGTCTAAGTATTACATTATTGATCTGAGTTTTATTTATTTATTATGCCCCCCCCCTTCCAGGCCTTGAAGAATCCACTCGACCGCTCGCATATGCGAGTGAAGTTGACAGTCGGGCAAGTAAAGTTTGTTAAATACTCGACCGACCAGGCGAGTGATGTTTTTCAAGTTGAGAAATATAAATTCAGTTCCAGAACTCCCGCCACATTGATACAAACTGTGAACAATTTTTCGAACGAACAAAAAATAGGTTAAGAACACTGCACTTTCGTTTTGACAATGGAAGATGACGTCACGGGCACAGTAAAAATATTCTCGAAATCGGCTGCGCTCTTTTCGTAAGTGTCAGTGCTCTTAGCTAATCGATTAAAAATGAAAAAAAAAAACAGTTTAATAAATTGGTCATTCCTTGAGGAATAAAATGTCATTTTAATGTAAATATCAAAACAAAAAATAAACAGAAAAAATAATTATTTATAAACAGAATAATTCGTGATCAGAAGCCTTAGCCATAATTTACCATATTGTAACAATTTGTCAATCAAGCGTGTCTTACAGTAAAAGTTGGTATTAATTGCATTTTTGTGCAAAATAAATGCAACTATAGGATTGCTTTATAGATGTTTGTTTATTACAACGAGACAAAGTCACAAGATAGTT
>NC_068356.1:142403489-142440989 GCF_020536995.1 Dreissena polymorpha | reverse complement strand
ACCAGCTTCGTCGCATCGACACTGGTAATGCCATGGATGCAACCAGGTACTTCCAATCTGCTGATAATCTGAAATGCACTGTCTAATAGTTTTAACTTTTTGTTTCTAGAGTCGCATATAACGTATTGGCCGTTGGTCGATTCGCATATGCCAGTTATCAATACATCTTCAATATCATCTTTCATTCGCACATTATATCGACGTGAACGTTTGCATTCAATTATTTTATTTGGTGTTTGCTTTATTATCTGACCTATTCTTTTTAAGTCACGTAAACTTTGCCGTATTCCATCATTTTGTTTGAACCGCAGACTGCATTTCCCTTTGACAGAAATGTCATGTAGCAAATTATCAGCTTTTTCAAATAGCATTATGCTTTTCTGCTCAGCAATAAACATTAACGTCCGACTCTTTTCTCCAACATCATCCATTACATCACACGATATACCTAAACTTTCTCTAAACTGCGCACACATTATAACATCCTTTTCTAGCAATGTTTTCAACTCATCACTTAATGATCGGAGTTCTTGTTTGGTCGCATGCACAAGCGCATTTAAATCGCCCACAAGGTGATCGCGAAATGCTTCTATTTCAAACAACATGTTCTCATATGAAGATTCTAATTCCTTTAAATATGTTTCTCGTCTCTTTTCAGCCGTCGAAAGTCGTCGTTGGATTTTCTTTGACTTCGATTTTAGCTAACTGAGCTTTTTGGACTTGGGAATTGTTCCCGAATCAGTGATAAGTTTCACCTCTCCGCATGTCCTGCCACAACAAATGGTGTATATATGTACACGTACGTTTTGGAATGTAAAAGTTATAGTTATTGCTTTGTATAAAATAATAATGTATTATGTCCATGCTTGAACAGTATTGAATTGTTTGACAGCAGTGGCTTAATCGATGTTCACACAAAAGAAACTTAAATATCAATGACATTCTGTTAATAATTGAAATGGAACTTGTGATTAATACACATTTCAAAATCATATATCGATATGACATTGACTCCCTGTGTAAAACTTTCGCAGCGTTAGGCATTATCCATTCAGAAATGTATTCTTTTTTCTATAAAACAATTATCAAGTACATTTAAAACTATTAACCATATACTTTAGAGTTAACTGTCCTTGACTAAAGCATTAAACACTGAACAGAACAAATGCAATATTTACCGGACTCGATAAACTGATTAACTTATTACGAAGTATTATTATCTATTCAAATTTAAGCATTATCTGGTTTAAAGCCAATCAATAAAAGCAAAGAAGACAAAGCAGTATCGTGTAAGAGTATTATTTTATAATAGTAATAATTTTTGTGTTAATTTTGACCCCAGCAATTTGAAATTTGTTTGATTTTGACCGAATACAATTTCTTCCTTGCGTCACTTTGACCCCACACAATTTTGACTAGCGAAGCAACATCAATCATGAAAACCGAAAGCGCCACGGAAATGACCCAGCTATGCTTTTAACTTACATTATATATGTGTATTTAAACCAAACTCTATCGATTGAAGAGATCCCATGGGACGTCGTTTATCATATCTCAATTTCTTTAACTGAAATCAATGTTTAAATTAAAAAACACACACACAAAAAGAGCTATATTTACATATATTTTGAGTATACTTTTGGCATAAAATATGGTTTAGCTTCGATCCGTTGAGTTTATAAAATTATTTGACCAAGTTTATCGGAAATTAAAAAAACATCATATTATTCTATGATCTTATTATAATACTTGAAATCTATATTGAACTAAAAAAAGTCCAATAGCTCAAAAATAAAATTGCCTCCTCTAGTGAATTCCTTTATGTCAAATAGCCTCGATCAAGTTATCACATTCTTTGGTTTTCGTATATCTTCATTATCTACACTTAAATATGAATAGGACATTTCAGAATGATCAGATAGGGTTATACCAAATATCAAATTTTCTCTAAACAACTGTCTCGTATTACTCTGTGTGCAATTGTCGCGTCAGGCAATTTAAATTGAAACTCGTTGACTTGCTTTATTTACATTCATGGCATTCATGAAAAATAACCCAACTATTGAAATGGAATCAAATTACAAGCACTGAAATCGTATTAAGTGAGAAATTTAAATTCCTTTTATATCTTATTAAATGATCTGCAAGGGGTAGTCGAGAAATATAAACTGTTTAATATGTATTTATTTACAAACAGGTCAATTTTATTCCTATACATTTGGAAAAAATTAAGCAAAATTAAAAAGCTATATAATATATGCATATTATATACTTTGTGTTTTTAGTAAATATCGTTTATTCATACCATGACCATGAAGATCACTAACATAGGAACCCATTTGTGTCATATGAACAATAAATGCGTTTAAAGCTTCTGTCACGATTTAGTTGGCCCATTACCAAGTTTGTTAAAGTCATGCCCCTGGAGATCAAAACTGTCCATGCCCGGGGTCACGAGATTTATATTGACTTGTACAGTGAATAACTTCAATATATTTTCTCTGAAACCGGTAAGGTCAGGGGTTTGATATTTAATGTTTAAATTCATATGGGGTCTAAACTGGCCTCGCCCTACAAGTAACTTGTTTTATGAATATGTATATAGTAAAAAATCATAAAATCTCCTCCTCTGAAACAGCAAGGCCCAGAATTTTATTATTTGGCATATACAGTATTTTAGTGGTCCTCTGCAAAATGAGTTCAAATCATGCACACAAGGTGAGAACTGGCCACGCCCTATGGGGGTCATACGATTTCTAAAGACTTATATAGTTAATATAAATTAGCTTCTAAAATCGATTTCTTAAACAAATAGGGTCAGGGGTTTGATATATAGTGTGTTACATGAAATAGATTTCCTCTTCTAAGTTTGTTTAAACCATGCCTTTGGGTTCAAAACTAACTATTGCTACGGGATCACATAAGTAATATGGAATTAGAAAGTAATTAGCGTTAAACAATTTTGTTCTCTGAAACCGAAAGATTTGTAGGTTTGGTGTGCGACAAACTCTACTTAGTCTGTTCACAACATACCCTTGTTGTCAAAATCGATTCCATCCTAGTGGCCACTTTTTTAATATCACAAATGTTTTTTTTAATAAAATAATTAATAACTTTAAAAAAGAAACTATAACTGTTTCAAAATATAATCCAATTCCCATTACTCAAGACACCACAGCAATATAAAGTTTAAAGGTTAAAGGTGTGGTTAATAGTCTGCTTCGATAACGTATGCATCTTCAGCCGACATCGACATTAAACCCCCCTCTGACCACTGGGATTAAGGTCGTCCGTTTATATTTGGCGCCGAAGGCAGCCACGGCACATTGACCTATTTCCCTCACAGTTACCCATTTATACACCTGGGTGGAGAGGAGCAAGCGTGGGTTAATGTTTTGCTCAGAAAAATTCAGTGCCCGAGCGGGATTCGAACCAGGGACATTCCGATCCCTAGACCAGCATCCTACCACTGGACCACTGTCACCATCAATATATCACTATAAACAAATGTGAGCATAAGTTTAATACATTTCCATTTAATAGATATTTATAATTAATCGTGACCACTTTATGGACAATATGTTGCTTTTGTTCTAAACACTAGTAAAACATTAAGTATATATTTGTCATGATTGTGTATCAATGTTTGGAAACTTAATTAATCAATTATGTTCAAATAAAGCAATACAACTTTCCCCCTGGTATGTCACTTTTACTATTAACGAACTAACTAATTTAATACATGTAGTCTAAATGAAATCACCCCTACACTATTCATTATGACTACTCACAATTTTAACCATTGGTCATTTGACTCGTATACGGTAATTTAACACCACAAGGTCTTTTTATTAAATTGTTCAAAGATAAAGAAACGACAGCTGTGAAAAGTCTATTATTTTGTGTCTTTATAATTTTTAATTATTTGTTAAACAGTGGTTTCAATAATTATAATTTACCTGTGATTCAAGGATACGCAGGTGTTACAGCAGATCTGACCGTGGCCATAACAGAAAAGTTTAATTTTCTCTTCCGGGTGCTCCAAACACTTCTCTACGATATCAACTGTTACCTTGGCAACTGGCCATTTGTCAAGGTCACCTCGACCAAGCACTGAATGATGTTCATAAAGTGTTTTGTGTGGGGTGTTACATTTATCGCAGAAATATTTCGCACATCTTTTGCAATAGGAGACTGCGTCAATAATAATATTTCTCTCTTCACATGCTGTACAGCAGTAGTCCTGCACTGTGTCCGAGCCCTTGTTCAATAAAGAATTTACATAGGCAGCCATTTTTCAGCGTTTTAAAATTTGTGTGTACACAAATTAATTTTTAAAGCATGCTTTTTAAGTATATAAAAAGCATCAAGCAGCGAATATCAAAATAATAATCACCCATTTTGTTCACTGTAGATTTTACACAACCACATTTTACACTTTAATTTTTCGATAACTTTATCGAAGGGTATATAACGTTGAAGAAAATGCCTTTGAGATTATTTTGAAACAAAATACGTATCGATCTTCCTGTCCGGGTTTGAAGTATTTATCCAACATTTTGGTGATACCACGAGTTTAAAATGATAAATTCTACTGGTTTATCTGATTACATGTTATTTCAACTACTCTTTACCTCAAAGAAAGCGTTTTTTTCTGATAAATCGGAAATTGGGTAAAGTTAACGAACTGTTATTCCGAATGATGGTACACGAATACATGTTGAAAATATTTGAATCAGGAATCTCCCTATACAAGGTAAACAACATAACATGTCCTTTTTACATAAGACTATGATATTGTTTGACATAAGTCACTATTTTTTTAACAGTGCCTTATTTACATGGCATAACATGTTTTACATTGAGCTTAAATTTTACGAAACCGATATAAATATTCAATATATGTATACTTGGAATGTTAAGAATGCCTTGCCTTTATTTATGAATAAGAATATTGACTGATCCATTCGAATAAAATAACGCACTTATTCAAATAGCTTTGTATTCAGGTACTATTTCCAAAATATAAACTTACGACTGTCATGATATATTGGCAATATTGCTGACGACTTCATGATGAAAATTAGGTAGAACAAACACTCAAATTGTTTAAAAACAAGATGTCTAACATTTGATACACAGTTCAACTCTGAAACGTATTGAATATGGACGATGGAAGTACATTTCATATCGATACTCGTTTTTTTTTACATTACACATTGATGTAGACGTTTAAGTCTTTAATGTATGGGTACTTGAAATTGTATTTTACATGTGAGCCCATACGAATTATCATTAGATTAAATCGATACAAATATATAATCTATTAAAAATTGTATTATTTTTGGGTTTATAAAATAAAGCTTTACATACATTTTTGGGTATGCTGTGTGCAAGTGCACGTGACAATATAAATCGACCCCCTGAATCACATGGCACGAAATACAAACACATGCGGATCGCATTAATCTTTCTCATAAGGTATTCAGGATTAAATCATAGATTAGAAGATTAATCTATTCCAAATCTTTACATAGATTTAGTTTAAATGCTAGGTTATTTTTAGTATATCAAGTTTTATACGTGTTTGCTAATAGGTTATGTAAAGGAAAGCGCGAGCAAATCCCCACTTTAGTGTCGTATTCCGGCGCTCATTAAACAGAGGAATATAGACGATTAGGAGTTTCAAGGGGCATGTCTCATGGAAGTTTTGATTTAACCTAGTGGAATTTGTTAATAAATTAAACCATGCTTTTACAGGAAACCATGGTTTTACACGAAATACTCCAACTCAGCCAGTTAAGTATCACACCATTCATTACACCGTACATGAATGTATCATTTTAGTATAACTTAACAATATGCAAACAGTATTATATATCACCAGGTTGGTAACACAGTGTTAAATGACATATCCATGTATATTGTGCTGTCGTTAAATAGTGTCACATTAAAATGAACATTGTTCTACCGAACAAATAAACCAATAAATTTATCAGAACAATCCATACTACTGAGTTGACATAACACACGTTGCATAATAATTCAACAATTCATTAGATCGCAAACATTATTGACACTATGTTCTCGATCTAAATCAAATGAACAAAACACAATAAGGGAAATACTACAGTGACATGTACTGCATGTGAACTTTCAATGATAACAAAGATATCACCTACAAAAACAGATGCTGTTTACACTGTTTTCCGACCGAGGATGGATAAAACATGTATCGTTTTGACAAATCGCCTACTCCCTTCTTATAAATATGTGTATACGGTGTTTACTACGTGGAAAAAATCCAGGAAAAGCAAGCAATACCAACGAAACGACAAAGCCATTCCTTTGTTGAGATTGCCATGACAAAAGACTTTGACCGTTATCGATTCAGCTGATGAAAACTCATTAACAAAACGCTATTTATTGTATATATCTAAGTTAATAGTACAACTTCTCTCACGTATGTGAAAATATTCATTTTTGGAATTTGTGAAAACAATTAGAAAAGCTTAATACCCAAAAATGCGTCTTTAAAACAAGGTCCACACTTTTACCAGCAAGGGTTAAAAAAAGAAACCCACTTCTTCAACATATCATACCTTGTGAAAATACAAGTACGATATCTTTCCATGTTAACTGATTTGCGTTATTTCAAGATGGTTGTTATAGAGAGCAAGACGGTGGTATAGTTACATGAACCTGTCACCTAAGAAGCTTAACATGATAAAAGTAAACATATTAATGTTGTATTTGTATACTCCAATGACCAACTTTATTTGTATACTCCAATGTCCAACTTATCTTAACCAATACTATTTGTTTAAAAAAAAACCACGGAGAGCTATATTCGAAGACACTGATGGTCGTACTCAGAAAGTGAAATCAAACGCGTACATGTAACAGTATTTGTCTAGATACTGGACGATTACAATTAATTGAGCTTCAATACACGTGTACTAATTTTACGATGAAAACGCCCATGCTGTATCCTCAAAATATGGAACCCCGTCATCCGATTTGAACATGCAGCAAACCATTTGTTAACTCATTAACATAACATATTATGACCGCAGTAAGCTGGGTATCGCAATCACGCCTATTTATTTGATAATGTTTTTCACACATGTTATTTCTAGGCTAGTGAACATTTAATCAGCAGTCGAAAAACGTTTTACTTTATTAATGCAAAGCAGGACTACCTTTAAGACTTTACAAAAGTATAAACAAAGATGTTATAATCCATGCTTTCAGGCTATAAACAAGGTAAGAGAATAATGACAGGCCATAAACGAAATTAAGCGGTGCGTTTGTTTGCATTTCACTTGATGGTCACGAAGTCAATTCAAGTAATGTTTATTTATAAAGTCGGGTATTTCAAACATGATAACACAAGCTCTGAAGAGCTTTTAAAGCCGACTTCAAGAGCTTTTAAAGCCGACTTAAAGGCATTGTTAACACAGACTTTAACAATTAAAGGCGACATTTACGTAGTTAACTTTTTTAAATATAAGTATTATGATATACCTTAGGCTTCGTATAAACAATATAAAAGCGAAATAAATTAAATTGCTCCACAGCAAATTTCTATATCGTTTAAAAGCCTAAATAATTCTAAAAAACGTATACGAGTTTCGTGAGGGCCTACGCCAGAACATTTATTACGCAAATTTCAAGTATGGATTACTTTTAATATGAATTGCAAACTGATTTATCATCGATGTAAGATGGAAGAAAATATCCGCAATATTTTAATAAGATCTTGTGATATGGGGACTGTATTGGTCTATATATATTTTCTAGTGGTAAAGCAGGCAAAACGTAAAGGTTCATAATTTGCCAATACAATCATCGCAGTCAAAGTTTTTTGCTTTACTATGTCTGATACATAAAGGTCATTCACTTTGAAAGTTTGACAATCTTTCCAAGATGATCATCTATGAATTAAGGTTATTCAACTGTAAAAAACGCCCATTAGTTAAAGAGGATGTAGAAAAGAAGCTTTTGCGACTATATTGTGAATGTTGGAACAAGGGCTATAATTCTGCCACGAATCCAAATTCCTTTCTTAAAGCGCATCTACACATAAACGTTATTCAACTGTGAAAATTTGAGCGAGATTCACCCAATAGTTATTGAGGAGGTCTAAATACAATCATCGAGGCATTCAGAGGTACGGTCGACCGGATGTACGTGACGACGGGTAAGCACAATGCTTAATGCTTCGCACATCGTGTATGTGTGTTTTATATTATAATGCCTTATTTTCATTAATTATCATTTTTGTACCAAAAAACGATACGTCACTAAATGATGACGTCAGTTAATGTGCTTATCTTTAGAGGTATAGTGTCCAATGATTCCGTATCGACTTTGGACAAAAGTGTAGCAATACTTGCCTTTGGGAAAACATAGCCGTGTTATAAAATACCTTTAATGCAAGGATGAATGATCATTTTCAAAAACAGTAAATGTATAAGTTAGTAAGATTTAGCACAATTCATGAACATGCAAGAAATGAAAGAAAGCTTGTATATTTTTTTTAATGTACGAAATAAAATGACGTTACCTTATCTGACGCCATCTTTTGAAGAATTTGTTTGTATTTGCACCATATGAAGAACACTGAAATTAGTTAGGGTTGTTGCCTTTATTATACTTTTTATTTCAATTCTTGATGAAATGAGCTCTGTGTAAAATTGCTATAGTGAAACAATTCAATAACCAAGCTGCTAAATCTTGATGTGTACGATTCACGCAATTTTGCCTTTTCTGATGACATCTTTTGCAGTTCACGACGGCGCATGAAATCCTCATGGTATGATGCAAAATATGAAGAAGAAATACGATTTTGACAAACTAATGGCGTATATCTGACCTCTTCAACACCATATTTATATAGAAAACAAGCAGTGCGTTTTGTTAGCATATAACTTATATGGTATATGCCACTTTAAACCTCATGCAATGTTCAGCAAGAACAAATTAAAGGATTTGTAATGTGATACGGTTGTTTGCTATCAAATGAATAATATACATTATATTTTTATTGACATCTGCCGTTAAACTGTTTGATTCAAAATTAATAGCATGTTCGTAAACCTTTAATTGAACACAAATGATCGTATACAATTTCAGTTTTGTTTAAAAGAAAGGCTATTAAATATTATTAGTGGAGCTTTATGCTTGCAAAAAATTCTGAAGAATTCCAGAAAGTTGTAAGGTGAAATTCGGGCTCTATCAAAGTCGTCATAAATTAACAATTACTTAATAGCGATTTGCAACAAAATCATAATATGTTATTATACGAACTATAGTTATATTTACATACACATTGGCGTCATATTGGTTCTTTGATATTAAGTTTGATCAATTAGTGACGTCATTCGTTATTTTGCTATTAATGCTTTTGATGCTAAATTGTCTTCTTTGGCTACATGACAGCATTCATATGCGGTGCAGATATTTTGTAGACATATGGACGGAGTATATATAAATTAAGCCGTAATGTATTGACTGAAACACTAATTTATAAAGTAGAGATGCTTCGCACTATTGATTTTATTCCTAAGCGTCTATTCTACAAACCAGACTGTTCTTAGAATATATATATATATATATATATATATATATATATATATATATATATATATATATATATATATATATATATATATATATATATATATATATATATTACACGTCTGTAATTGAAATTGTGTATAACTCGCAATTAATGTTGCTATATATTTCCTTGTATGGGACGTTAAATAAATGACGTATTTATATATAATTCTATATTAGGCACCCCTATATACCTTAATTCGTGTTAATATCGGATAAAAAAGGGTATGGAGATACATGTATTTAAAGTGGGAACCCCATGACCTATTTCTAAATCAGAGACCCCGTAACTGGCGATATGTGTGAATATATATATATATACATTCTTAGAACAGTCTGTTCTGTAGTTTGACAGCGAAATTTCAAATTAAAAGTCTTACAATTTTTTAATTACGTAAAGTAAATGTTTTAACTTGACGTGCTTATATGTGATCAAACCCGCCCAGTGTTAACTGTAAAAAAATCACAATAACAACGATGTGTATGGTTGAAGTTGTTGGCTCGCTTTTGACGTAGGTATTTTAGTTAACATTAAGCTATATTTTTTATCTTCCACGTCCAGCTATTACTAAATACTAGTATACTATATTTGTTAATGATACGTTTCTTTTATTGACATACAGTGGGTGTAAATACTATTATAAATAAATGAAATAAATTCATCGTATTTGCGTTTGCCAAATAAAATACAACTCATCCGCAACTATGAAATCAAGTATGCTTTGTATTTAGCGTTCGAGTATTTAGTACAGAATAATAATACACAAAAATATCTCCATTTTATTTGGTAATACATCCAAGTTTCCATCATATAAGTATTTGTATAACATTCATAGATAAATTGTAAGCAAAATTGAAAATTTGCGTTTTCCTAGGGTAAATGAATTCTTGTTGACGCGCTAGGAAGAAGGTCTCCTCCAGCAAGAAGTAGGTTTGTGCGTCTTACAAAAGAATGGTAAGAATAAACAAGGAAGACGACATCAAAGAAATATAGTCTGCATACCAGCAAGTATTATCAAAGATAAATGCAGCTCGATTGCCGATATTATAGTGCGCACAAATGTTGCAACTGAAGAAATACAACTTACGAGACGAGTGTAAACAATAAATAGATAAGGTACCGAACTATGTGCTCTGTTATGTAAAGAGACATCTGAATTTGGATGATATGGGACTGAAGCAAAGTCGTTTGTTGATTATTTCGAAGCATAAGTATTTCATCGAGTACAGGAAAGCTGACAGTTTACTGAAAAACATCTCTGCAAAACAGAAATGCAGATTTATGATTCAAAGAAATAAGAATCTTAAACAATGCGTAATGGAATTTAAAGAAATTGGGCAGAAACTATCCGAATCAAAGAATACTGATTTGTTTAAGTACAAGACAGTAAGATACGTTGACAGCGGAGGCAGATTCTGAGTGAATTATGATATCAAATATATTCGTATTTCATAATGGACAGAACGTTATCTGCGACACGCTTAACAAAAAGAGTAAGTTGTTACAGAGTTATTTTCAAAATAACAATAGTCGGACACTTTAACGTTACATTCAGTCAATTTCTCGCATCAATATTGAGACATTACGACTTAGCAATATACCTTCAAAATATACATGTTAAAATGAGTGATTATAACGTTAATGTTACTTTAATACATTTTAATATATTGCTCGAAACTTTACAAGCTTACAAATACCAAATCACAAAACCATAGCAAACTAATATATGGTTATTTGCTAAGATGAACGATTTCATCCTATTATGAATTTAATGCAGTGGATACCTAATAAGATCGGTATTATTCGGGCGATAACGCCGTATTCGGAATGTTCGATATGTGATACCGATAACCAACGTGGATCTGCTGTTAAATGAAGGCAGTCAATTGTAGACACATTACTATTTCGGAATGTTGTATTCACATGTTTCATACATAAACAAGGAATACTCTTATCGATAGCTTATAAATAACGACGTTTTACAACTATTAGAACTGCATGAAGTATCAATAATTCCTCTGCCTTATTGACACACTATATACATTTACTTGTAGTTTGGTTACTTTTCATTTAGGTGTTTGACATCTCTCAGATGTCATGTGGAAGAATTGCCTGAAACGGTCTCCACAGCCAAGTTCCATCTTGTCAATTGTGAATCAGAGCCAGTCAAATGATCTTCGACCTTAAAGCAACGAATCTAAGTAAGACAAACTTGTTTTTGGAATTTTTGCATCCGTTTAAAATACAACTCAAAAAGGTTGTTTTGTTTAGCGTTTCAACGTTTAATCATAATTCATCTCGCAACACATATTTTCATGTTTGATAATTTGACATCAGGGAGTCGTCTATTTGTGAAGTGCTTTTTGTCTTCGAAATCGATTGCTTCTCATAACAGACAATCATATAAGGCATCAGTATGAACTGACTGAAAAAGGGATAATTGAAAAAAATACATTGTGTGATTATTCTGTACAGTTCGAGGAATAGTGATTCCGAATAGAACTCAGATTGCTGTTGTGGATTCGAAAACGGGTTTAAAGGTCTCCACATATGTAAAACCATCAGTGCCGAATTCTGCTGAAGCCCAGAAATAGCTGGCATCTCTGTCGATGCTGATAGCAACATGTCTGTATATAGTGGAAATCTGGATAGTGTCTCCATTACGACATATATATTTTGCTACATGAGATTGGAAACACCTTGACATTTTGTGCTGGAGTGCAGCTGTATGCAGGGTTCAATTGATAACATTGACCGGTTTTGAAATAGAAATTCAGATTCCGTGTATAGAAACGAGAAAAATGTTGAAAAAGAAACACACAAATGATTCGAACACAGTAATTCAGAATAAAACAGTCCCTCGCATGACACAATCGGCCATTGAAGCTTGTACTAATATTGATGCAGATTTTACTACATATAAGCGATCCACATGGTGTCATCATAGTAAAAGAAAACAATAAAAATATTTAAGCGAAACGTTGTTCATGAAAACAATTAAACAAAATGCTAATTATGTTATGTTTTTATTCTGCATTAAAAACCGCTAAATGGTTTTCTCAATCATTTCACCCGATGATGCTTGTTAGCATCTAACACTGTAGGCATTGAAGTATGTTTTAACATGGAGCAAACCTCACTGTTTTAATCGCACTGATGGACCAGTTGATTTTGCTACGATTTACAGAGCATTTATTTCGTTTGTTTAACATTTAATACTAAAACAAGTTAATATATAATCAAAACATGTGTAATCACATTAAAAGGAATATATGTCCGAAAATCGGACTCCTATCACACTCGTGTGAGGCTTCATTAGCTTGGTATTGTTCGTACTGAGACAGGTAGGAGGCTACATTAGCTTGGTATTGTTCGTACTGAGACAGGTAGGAGGCTTCATTAGCTTGGAATTGTTCGTACTGAGACAGGTAGGAGGCTTCATTAGCTTGGTATTGTTCGTACTGAGACAGGTAGGAGGCTACATTAGCTTGGTATTGTTCGTACTGAGACAGGTAGGAGGCTTCATTAGCTTGGAATTGTTCGTACTGAGACAGGTAGGAGGCTTCATTAGCTTGGAATTGTTCGTACTGAGACATGTAGGAGGCTTCATTAGCTTGGAATTGTTCGTACTGAGACAGGTAGGAGGCTACATTAGCTTGGAATTGTTCGTACTGAGACAGGTAGGAGGCTTCATTAGCTTGGAATTGTTCGTACTGAGACAGGTAGGAGGCTTCATTAGCTTGGAATTGTTCGTACCGAGACAGGTAAGAGGCTTAATTAGCTTGGAATTGTTCGTACTGAGACAGGTAGGAGGCTACATTAGCTTGGAATTGTTCGTACTGAGACAGGTAGGAGGCTTCATTAGCTTGGAATTGTTTGTACTGAGACAGGTAGGAGGCTTCATTAGCTGAGATTTGTTCGTACTGAGACAGGTAGGAGGCTTCATTAGCTTGGAATTGTTCGTACTGAGACAGGTAGGAGGCTACATTAGCTTGGTATTGTTCGTACTGAGACAGGTAGGAGGCTTCATTAGCTTGGAATTGTTCGTACTGAGACAGGTAGGAGGCTACATTAGCTTGGAATTGTTCGTACTGAGACAGGTAGGAGGCTACATTAGCTTGGTATTGTTCGTACTGAGACAGGTAGGAGGCTTCATTAGCTTGGAATTGTTCGTACTGAGACAGGTAGGAGGCTACATTAGCTTGGAATTGTTCGTACTGAGACAGGTAGGAGGCTTCATTAGCTTGGTATTGTTCGTACTGAGACAGGTAGGAGGCTACATTAGCTTGGTATTGTTCGTACTGAGACAGGTAGGAGGCTTCATTAGCTTGGAATTGTTCGTACTGAGACAGGTAGGAGGCTACATTAGCTTGGAATTGTTCGTACTGAGACAGGTAGGAGGCTACATTAGCTTGGAATTGTTCGTACTGAGACAGGTAGGAGGCTTCTTCATTAGCTTGGAATTGTTCGTACTGAGACAGGTAGGCGGCTTCATTAGCTTGGAATTGTTCGTACTGAGACAGGTAGGAGGCTTCATTAGCTTGGAATTGTTCGTACTGAGACAGGTAGGAGGCTTCATTAGCTTGGAATTGTTCGTACTGAGACAGGTAGGAGGCTACATTAGATTGGAATTGTTCGTACTGAGACAGTTGGCCCTAAGTAAGTTCATTCACATATTACAAAGAGTATTAGATTAAGAGAAAGCTGTGCAACGGAGCGTATATGTTACGAGCGACCAAATTTGATCCTTAAGTGTGACCTTTGAAGAAGTGAGACGAGTGTTACACGCGACAAGTCGTCTTATCATGAATTGCATTTGTGCCAAGTTATATTGAAAACAATCAAAACAATGCAAAGTTATTGCTGAGACAGGATTTTTCAAGCTGTTCAAAGCAAAATCTGATAATTGAACTCTAAGTAAGACCTTGAGCTTTAAGGTAGGGAGATGGTAGTTTAATTCGATACGATGTTTTTATGATGTTTTACTTTTGTGCCTAGTTGTTTAAAAAGAACAATTAATGGCAAAGCAAGGTAGGATATTTAAGCTGTTTTATTACCAATTTTGACCTTTAACCACTAAGTTTTACATTGACCTTTTAGGTAGGGACATGGATGCTATACGCAGCATATCTTTAAATAATAATGGACATGTGTGCAAATTAGTTCAATATCTGTCAATATAACCTCGCTTTACCAAAAGTCAATTGAACTATCATGAATAAGATTGCAGTAAAAGGGGAGTAACTGCGGCAATTTTATAAACAATATTAAGAAGAGTTTATTCCGATGTCAAATAAGCCTATTTGATGACTGCACTGGTGATAAGACTTCTCTAAGATTACTCGGTGACCTAGTTTCTGGACGCTCGTGATTAAGACTCGAAGTCGGCATAGAAATTGTCAATGTAACAACTGTTATTATAAAGTTTTATCAAGATTGAGTACTAATTGTGGCCTCTAGTGCGGTAACAATACTAAGTTCTAATATTTGGCTTGGTCTTCTAGTTTGTTGCACTCACGTCACCCACGATAAAAACTAGGCCTAGATATTGCCAAGATAAACATTCTGACGATTGGATGAAAAAAGAGTGGCCTGTATTGTGCAAACGAGCTAACGAACGACGACATAGCACACCGGACACCGCACGACACCGGTCATAGATGTAGGTTGTTGACAATAACCCACGTCCGTAACTCAATCAAAGAAATGTCACATAAAAAGTGGTACTGAAGTTGCATCCGTAGAAGATCATACTCATCCTTATATGTTTTAATAGGTTTGTTACACATAAATCGAATTTTTATATATAATAAAGCGAACAAATAATATATGCAAATATATGTGTCCTAATTCATTTAAGAAATTTTTCTCAATACAGATTCACGGAGTGTTGCAAAATATTACCGTTCCTTACATAAAAGCTTGTTACACAATTCACAGTTTATTTTCAGATTGATGGCTTACTTGTGATGAAATAATACGCAGGTGTTACAAAATAGCTGACCGTAGTTTTAACAGAAAAATGCAATTTCATTGTTCTTGTTCTTGATTTAAAACCAACTTAGTCGCACATTCTCTTCGCGAATTTGTCAATGTGTCTCACTTTTCCGATATGATTATCAGCTACTGAACAGAGTATGTGTGTTTTCCGATTCAACATGAAACACAATTGCACTGTGCTGGTTCACAGATTGTCCACTTGTCTAGCTATGCTCTTTGGTCGATACCTTACAGAAGCATAATATTGCATTTTGACTTAAGTTTTTTATTCAATAAAATAGCGTCTCATTTATCATGTATTACTAAATTGCTAAAATCCACATGAACACTAGTGGCAATGTATTGAAGCTTTCGCAACATTGCATAACATGGAGTCATGGCTATTATAAGTAAATGCAAATATCCAACATAGTGTTTTTTGCGTTCAATCAACAAGCCTACATGCTTCCGCTTTGTCACTTGTGTGGTGTATTGCTTATGTTACCAGAACCTTATCATATAGACAAGGACAGTCATGTTTATTATATATTGAATTTTGAGTCATAATGGATTTGTTGTTTATTATCATAATAATCTGGTCAAAATATACACATTTTAAATAAATTTGATTTCTTTTATTTCGATACGTGACATTATTAGTTGGTATATGGGCCAAAGATAATGTAGAATACTATTCATTTTACAGCCATGTACACAGAATTCCGGTGTGAGAGCATCTTCAGAGGCTGGATTTTTTGGCCACAAAAGTTACTATCATATAGTCGATTGCTACATATTTGATTATATATATAAATAATAATATTTAATATATCACACTTTTTTAACCATATTAACCATTGGAAAAGTGACTTGAGTTGTATATTTCATAACATAAATTCTTATCTCTCAAAATGAAACGTCTATGCATTAGTCATTAAAGCCTATATGAAAAATCACATGTATGATTGAGCTGTCGACGTTAAATACCAACTCTTTTTGATTAGTTCATTACTTGTATATGCTTGACGAATATGTTTTTATACCATTATGTTTGCCGGGGGGGGGGGGCATCGCAGAAAGTGGCATAAAGCAATCGCAACTGAGTGTAAGCCCCGCGGTCGGAATGTCCATAAATGTAAACCATCAGATGACGACGTGTAATGTTTATCTCAAAAAGCAAGGTCACACTAAGATGGTAAAAGTAAAATTTAGCCCATGTTAGCATGAGTTGCATGAGTGACTGGAGTTTTAAGAAAACGTGGAATTCTGGTACATCTGTGTCCCTTTAGACACATGCCATGGTATGTTATTATATTATATTTATTACATCAAATATCATACTAAAGAAATACGTGTATTGCTCTACAAATGGGCATTCCACTTCATATACATATAACTGTACTCAATCGTATGATATTTATAAAGACAGCTGTTAAAATATGTTCGTTGAGTCATATTTATGTTTAAGAATAAGTTAAGCAATGATTAAATGATTTAAAGTGAGTTTGTGATACAAGGACGCGCAATTGTTACAGCAGATGTGACCATAACTTCCGCAATTCTCGGCGAAATCAATTATTGACTTGACAATTGGTCATTTCTTAAGGTCACCTCGTCCTAGCACTAAGTGATGTTTATAAAGATGATTTACGCTGCGCGTTAAATTGATCACATAAATACTTTAAAAATCACTAACAGTATGCAATTGAAATTATAGTCCCTCATGCGTTGTACAAGTGAAGTCGAAAATATGTGTCTTGAGAATGTAAAGTGGTGGCCATTGTTTAATCAAAGTATTATTTGGACTAGAAAAGAGTAGGCATTACAAAAGTCTATTTAATACAACATAACAATAAGCAAAAAAATAATAATATAATTGACCAAAGTTAAGCGAAATTCATCTCTGCAATCAATAAGAAAGCTTATCGAGCATTTGAAATAGATGAGGTAAAACGGATTATGTGATATTATATGAAAACACACTGGTATTTATTAAAGTAATGATCAACTAGTTGCATCGTCGTAATTTTATGTTTATCGTCGCATTTGTATTCACTTTAAAATTCATTTTCCCAACTGTCAATAATTATGTGAAAATGAAGGGACATGTGAAAAGGAAACGCTTGTTCAAAACAATATTGATTAAGTACTTTCTGATCTCTATAATCACAGTTGCTAAGCCACAGTATATTAACAGTATTTCAGCCAGATGACAGCGTTCACCTATCATTTCTCCACAGCAAGATCAATCGTTAATCATGCCAAAATCATATGTTTTTTTAAATGGCATCATTAATTGGGGTCATTGCATTATTAATCTCTATAATAAACAGAACATTTTTTAAATGTTATTGTTAAATGTAAATTCATATGAATATTAATCACAGTTATTGTTTTTAACCAAGTATTTATTTCGTGATGGATTAATTAAATATGTGGTCAATTTGATGTCGTGATCAAAACCATGCTAGTAAACTACATCGACGCTCTGTTTGAATGACGGATGAAAGGAAAACACAAGAGTACCTTCCGCAAGGCAAAACACGTATGTATTTTTGTTTTAGGGCGCAGAAGATCACCTTCGATTCTTATGCTTAACATGCAAAATGAGCAACAATTCGTATAGGTGTTCATGCCCATATGTTTATAAAATATATATTCGTATGAAATACTATGAACACGATTTTTCGAAATATTTATTCTCGGAAATGTACGTATTTGAACCTTCTTTTAAGTATTGTGTACTACTTCAAGAACGTTTAACAAACCTATGACCAAACAGTTCGACGTGTGTGCACCGTTTAACATATCCTCCGATTACCGTGAAACAAGCGGTTTAGGAAGCAAGTCACAGAATTTCTCAATAAATGCAAACAATGCATCAATATAGTAACTACAATAAACGATTTCATTTTTTCATATTTCATTCCTGCTAAATCCATGTAAAAATTTCATATATACAGCGTGGTTTACCACGCAAAGCAGATAGTTTGATACGCCCGCAATAACATGTACTAGGAGCGGTGTTTACCTGGTATCGAGACGTCATATCCGAAAGGGGATACTACTCAATGAAATAGGCGTTAGGCCAACAACGCTTCTAAAATTGGAATCACTGAACAAATTTACGTAAACATAAACATTAATTAAATTTGTTCCATTTTACAATGAAACAAGTTAATGTTTTTTATCGGTCATTCATCTTTTGAACAACATTGGCACACCAAAGTGCTAAAGATTTGCAAAAACACAAACATCCGTCATGTGTTCAAATAAATATCGGCATATAAGTAACTATTAAAAGATATGATACAATTAGCATCCAAACGGGACGGGTTATACCCCTTTGACACGTGGTTATCGTCATTTCACCTATTTTCGCGATGTGCACTCAGTTTTAATGCTAGATTGTTTTGTGCAATATTTTGTGCAAATCGGGAACAAAGTTACAGTATTTTCTTTGAAATAAATCAAATATCTGAAAGTGTTGTGTTGACACTAGCACAGTCTTCTGCCAAACTTTGAAATTTATGTGATTGTTTTACGTGTTTTTTTGCGGAGTGATTTTAAAATAAGGCTTATTTGGAAATTATTTAATAAACATACCACTGTCGAAAATGGAACTATCGTTTGTTCATATGTACTTAGTCGACTTGATCAGAAACAGTTTTTTCCTTATTTTTATGCAACGTGATTCAGTCTGTGAAAAACCTATTGTTAATGAAATCTACAATACACGCTTTCTTTTTGTCTAGAAACATAACGGAAATGGCAGAAGGAAGAATCGACAGTTGTGTTCGAACCATGGAACAAGCAACATGCCGTTACTATCGCGTAAGTTGTTGAGTTACAAAGTACCAAAAATGTGCCATTGACTGTAGTAAAGTATAACCTTCATAAATATATATGTACTATTTTTGCCTACACTTTGGTGTTTTCAAATGATACATACGCACGGCAATTTGTTTAATGATCGGTAAACTCTTAATTTTGATTATATATACGTAACTTTTTACCTATCTAACATGATTTTACAACATATACACTATTCGTTCTTAAAAACGGTCTTGCGCTCACATTTCTATCTATTTTTGTTTTTCAAAAGCAATGATCTCAACACTATGTCGCATATCATATCGAAATTCATTTTGTACACTTTGAGAATAATGTGGTCATTATGCCTTTTTAACACCACTTAAAACAATATTGTAGTAGTAGCAGAAGAGGTAATAATTTAAGAAATAGAAGTGTGACAGAAGATGTAGTTGGCCAATCGGAAATGGTTTGTAGTTTAACTTTATGTTTCAGTATGAAGACGAATCGGTGGGAATAAGAAATGTTATGTCATTACTTGGATACGGGTCGGATGTTAGACTTGCACGAATATTGTCGTATCGTACATGGGCGGCGCGTCTAAGTGATTGGTCCAAACGCCCTTTGTCTGGTCGTATATGCTTCATTAATACTGGGAGCAAGGCGGAAGGCCTCGAAAATATACTTGAAAGTGATTGACTGTATCATGGTGGATATGGGTGTAGTATGTGTAGAAGATGACAGTGAAAGGAACTCTTTTTCAAGAGAAACAACAGTATTTAAAATGGATCAGCATTTAAGCTATCCCGGTAATTGCAGACTTGAATTATCTGGACCACAAGTAATTGATTCGTATTTGGAAAGGGCCCTATGTGATGATAGCTACGGAAAGACTGTACTGAGTAGCGATTTATTTATGGCTCGGATTGAAATTCCCATCTTTGCTGGCCGCGTTGGGCAATCGTTGCCTGATTCAATAGGACCATTTAACCAAGATTTAGTAAAAGCATTTTGCTGTATATGTCCCGAAATTTTGAATAAATGGGCTTCAAGACCGCGTTATTGGCCTCCACAGAATATCGTTCAGAAAGTCGTATCTTTGGGGGCATTTGTTACACCGGTCGGGTTCAAAGGCAGTGAGTTTAAGCACATGGAGTGGAGGATTTGTTTTAATACAGGGGAGACAGAACTAATAAACAACCTTAATGAAACACAGGTAAAACTCTATGTTCTTTTAAAAATGGTAGGTATAGATGTTCTGAAACCAAGAAAGAAAGAAGTAACCTCGTTCACGCTTAAGAACATAGTTTTATGGATGGCAGAACAACCCACAAGTATTGTTTCACGAAAAAAGATTGGTCCACTGGCTTCATGAAGACCTTGAATGACTAAGAACGGCTTTATTTACGCGACACCTACCATACTATATGAAACCGGAGCGAAATTTGATGGCAGCATGCGGACTGGAGGACGAGACTCAATGTGTATGTATAGCAACACTCACGGACATGATGGATGAAGGTCCAAAAGTTATACTGAGGCTGCAAGAGATCAGACGAGGCGTTATCATACATCCAGAACCACTAACGTGGTATAGACAGAAACAAATTGAGTTCGAGATGCTGAATCTTTTTACGTTTAACGCCGTTTTAAATGGCTTGGACAATTATGTTTTAGACCAAGTTTATAATCGTATTACGAAGATTGTAAGAGATGTTTGTGAATATCTTAGCATCGACGGACGTGACGAACTTATCTTTTTTCAAGTATTCGTCGCAATGATGTTCTGAAGATACACATTGTGCCATTCCTTTATTGCGTCCCTACTTAATCCCAAAACATGTAAACCAACTGTTACATGATCTAATCCTCTAAGCAAACATATAATCAGAAGCGTTCAATACTTACAAAGGATAACGAGGAGGTCTTTTAAAAAAAAGAAGAAGATGTAAACCTCAATAGTAACACGATCTAGTTAAAGGTTAAAGGTGCGGTTTAAAGTGTGCGTCGATAACGTATGCATCTTCAGCCTACTTCGACATTAACCCCCCGATTACTGGGATTTGAGTCGTCCGTTTACATATGGCGCACAAGGTAGCCACGGCACATTGACTTATTTCCCTCATATATAGTTCAACATATACTGAACATATTTTAACATTAAAAGTGCTGTGTTTTGGGGTTAACTGTTTATTAAACACTTAACATCGGCCAAGGAAGTACAAGTAACGTGGACGTAAACAACTTTGATCAGTTTTCAGATTGGTTGTACGCATAACTGCACTACAGCAGGTCGACTTGTCAGTGTTTACCGAAAACACACATCTTACCCTTCTATCTTTTGGACTGTTAAACACACGCGTTATAGTTGCGAATTTTGTGACATTCTATGAACGTAAATACAACATAATCATTTCGGTTTCACAGCATATACGATAACTCAAAAATAAGCAAATAATAAACCAGATAGATTAAATATATGTTTTGTTTTATCCTTCTTCTTGACAAAATAATACAAACATTCTTATCCGTTTCTGGTCAGAGTTTTTATGTAATATATTCTTTGATAATCAATGTCAGAAAAGTAATTTGTCTTTGTCTGAATTCGATTGTGAAAAGGCAATGATCGATACTAAATTGAATCCACCAGCGTATCATTATACCATTATTTTTATAACGATTACTAAATCATTGACAGTAACAATATCTACATACAATTAGTCAAAATCCAGTGATTCAACGGATGAAATAATTTGTATACTGCCCCCTGGCGAAGCACGAGTGATTTGATAACACGCATCTATACTCCTTACTGTGGGTTATTCGAAAACAAACCATCATAGAAAACTATTATTTCGATTTTAACACGATTCTGATTGATTTGATTCAAGCTTTTATGCGTGAACTATATTTTTCAATACTCCGCCCTTCTTAGTACAAAGTTCACTATTAAGTGACGTTAAATTGTACAAACATATGACGTCTTTTTCATTCATAAATATTTTGCAAATGACGTCATTTGAATTGACAACAACAATCGTAGAAATTTAATGACGTCACGTGTATTGATGCTACTGAAAAGCTGACATGCTATAAATGTTTTCTGAATTACGTTTCCTAACAAATAACATTCTTTGTAGACGTGGTTATGCCACTTATCACCAAATATACAATTTGTTGTTTCATTATTTTTATATACATGCTACATTTATTACATTTCTTTTAGAGCGGGTTTTAGCACGTGCATTTTACTGCAATATTTTCTTTATTTATTCGGAACTATTTTCGAAACATTAAGCTCCGCCCATAAGTTATTGCAGAATAACCCACACTTGATTTCCTTCTTTGTCTATAGAAAACAAGTCGCGTGCCGTGTTAGAATTAAGAAATAATATTTTTCTATCATGGTTTGTTGTCGAATAACCCACAGTAAGGAGTATAGATGCGTAGGAATTAAATCACGAGTGCGAAGCAAGGCTCGCGCTTCCGGCATTCTAAGCCTCGCAACATAAACTTCTCTGTATTCAACGCTAACCTAGTATTCTCTATTTATTCGGAACTATTTTCAAAACATTAAGCTCCGCCCATAAGTTATTGCAGAATAACCCACACTTGATTTCCTTCTTTGTCTATAGAAAACAAGTCGCGTGCCGTGTTAGAATCGACAACAAACCATGCTAGAAAAGTATACATGTTGCATTCTCATAAGAATAACATATAAGTACAAATGCATACACAAAATTGTTTTTTTTTTGACGCATGAGTATTTAATATTTATTATTGTGCATTTATTATTGCTATTGTGTTATTTTGACGATGAGCTGTATCTGTTACTGTATAGTAAATAAACTATCTGTTCTGTTCTGTTTAATGTTATTCGAATTATATCTATAAACAAAACCACATTTGTAGATTTATACGTACGGCGGTTAAAATCAAACATGCAGGACCTGAAATCATAAGGATCAATACATGCTAGTTTTTCTGTTGTCAATTAAAAGCTGTAGGAGAGTTGTTCATGACAAATTTGAAATCGGGAAGTTGTATACTCTTGTGCAAAATTATATCAAATAACAAATAACTGTGTACACATTTTAAACGAAAGCAGTTGTTTATCATTTAATCGCTTTTGTTCCAAATACTCCCCAATTACGCTCTCAAACCATTGTTTAGCAGAATAAAATTGAGAAAAATAAACAAGACATAAACACCGCTTTCAATGCAGCTACATTCAACAAATTTCAACTATATAAATATTATAATATATGTGCACCCTGATTAAATGAATATATCAAATAGTTTTTACACAATCTGTATATAGGAACAACAAAACTTCAGAAATATGTCATGGACAAATATTTTCTATCAAGCCAAGGCACAATAATAAATATACACATGATACAAGCTTGGTGCGCCGCATTGGATTGGAACAATCAATGCAAATCATTTAGGGCTTAAGGTTGTTTGCAGGAATACCAAAGTTAAGATCTAGGTACATTTCGACGTTGTTACTTAATAGCCCCGTCACACCGGACTGGCGTCCTTACGGCGACATAAGACTGTGTTTCTGAAAATCTTTGATTGTCGTAGTAAGGACGCCAATGACTTTTTCGGTAAAAATGCTGTTTCTCGCCTTTCCGTCACACCAGCGTCCTGATTTTAGGCGTTCGGTGCGTCCTCACGGTGTTTTTAATACGTCCTTAAAAGCGCACTGGGGTCGCAATAGGAACGCCATAGTCGTAGTTGGGTCGCAATAGACGCCGTAAGAACGCAATGAAGTCGCAGTAAGGACGGCATAGTCGTTCTGGGACGCAATAGACGTACACAAGACGTACTGAAGTCGCAAAAAGGTCGCCGTACGGTCACCTTGCAGTCAATTATCATTTTTGTGGGTTTGAGCGGCGACCACACGACGTCCATGGCGACCTTACAGCGACCCTACACCGTCTCACTACGACTATTGCGTCCTACCAAAAACGCCGTAAAAACGCCGGACTTTGCGACCACTTTGAACATGTTTAAAGTGGTCGCCGTGGGCTCGCGTCCTGAGTAATTTTCGGCGTCTTCACTGCGTCCTCTTACGTCGTTACTTAGTTAATCCGGCGTCTATGGCGTCCTCACTGCGACCTGGGTCGCCGTAAGGATGCAGTAAGGACGCCAGTCCGGTGTGACGGGGGTATTACATCGGGACTTTTTCTCTCGATCACACTGCTTTATATAAAAGGTATATTGCGGAATATACTAGTACAATATCAACAGCTTTGTGGGTACGATGCCTATGATAATATATTATATACATATATACAGTTTTACACGATAAAAGCTTAAACAAACTGTCTATAGATCACATATGGGTACATATAAATGTATTTAAACTAGAAGTATTATCATTTTTTATCAATATTTTTAATTAAAAGATTCATTATGAGTGTCAAAGAACGTAACTGAGTCTAAAATATTCGTTTTGTAAATATGTGGGTGTAAAAACATCAAACACTATATCCAATATTTAAAACACATGATTCAAAAACTTAAAACATATAGTCGGTGATAAACAAACGCGACATGTTTAATGTAGATTGTTTGTCTGATAATTCCACTACTATCAATCGAACCAGCATTTAACCGCAGTTAAACATTTTCATATACTATACAGTTTTCTAAGTATTTCAGAGCAACATCATGGCAGAATATATACTGGGTCTGAAAGCAAACAGTACAGTCCATTTATTTCCTTAAATATACATAGTCAACAACGAAAACATGACAATATGGGGACATACCATACTCAAATGAAACTTTGAATGGTATTTTCTACGAAAATCATTAAGGTCATAGAGGTCTATTAATGTAGATAGTTCAAACTTCCATCGCCTGAAACTAACGTTAGTTTGCCAAGGCGTGAAATCGATGTACGCATAACGGCAAGCATATTGCAATCATATTTGGATAATAATAAAAAAAGATAATTACGTAAGCATTGAAGTCACTTGAAATTCAAGAAAACAGCCTGAGAGCAAATTAAATAATTCGTAACAAAAAGCCAATGCATTGTTATCTTTGTAGTTTAATCATATTTTTTTGGAAATTATAACGCAACATTATTTCAACTTCGCACTTACTGCATCGACAATTACTTGTGGCTTTCTACACCGCATCATTCGGACTTCTTGAGCAATGGCTACCTCTTTGTCAATCTTTATTCTTTCAATAACACTCAGTAGAACAGCCAAAAGACCCGAACGACTGTGTCCATCTCTTAAAATATTATATAAAGTTGGTAAGCAAGATAATGCTATTTCAGGTACAAAACCGGAAGTACTGACATTAAGTGTTACATTCGGTCAGTTTGATAATCAGCATGATCGGTTTGCTATTTCTTTAGTTCTATGTTTAATACTGAATATATAATACACCTGTTAATTGTTTTTCGATATGGTTATGGTCTTTCCAACCACATATGGTGGAACATTTGAAAGTGGTTTGGTAATATTCATGTTAAAAATTGACGTCATCCTTTGAATCTTTTATATAAAACAAATAATACATCATTTGTGCATGCGTAGCCGTGAGTTATTAACCCTCAGTGCATCTCTCTTGGTCGATAAAAATCATTGTTTCCGCATCTGTACATAGGTCCGACTATATGGAATCCTTGGTTGGTATTGCTCTTTCTTAATATGATATATCAGTCTTATTTTATTGTTTATTTCGGCTTACTTACGCATCCACAGATAACATTATTTATTTGTGATTGACATGATTTTGACAAACACCTTTAAACGATATTGACAATACACCAATCCGTCTAGAATAAACAATGACCGTAACCGTGTCTATAAACTATAAGAACATGTGTGCTACGAGAGGGTATTAGCGAGGAGGCAACTGCACCAAAATCTAAACATGGATATGTATACTCTTGCGCTTGAAATTTATCAAGAGCAATATATCAGAAAAATAAAGTGATTACTTAATGATAGGACATGCAAAATGAGCAAATTTAGGTAACAACTTGTTTCAACAGTGTATGTTTTATCGTGGTTGTTTGTTGCTTTTTATGTCCCCTTCCGATGACAACGGAATAACCTTTAGGTCCGTCTGTGTGACTGCCCGTCTGTCCGAAAAATCTCTGGATCCTGCCCGACTTTTAAAAAGTACTTAAGCTTGGTTTATAAAACACGGCTAAGTCGATAGAGAACCATTTTGGATATAGTCTCGTTTGTTTTTCATGAGGCAAATTTTGTGGTTGATTTGTGTACAGCAATAACTGAGAACGTTACGTTACTGCGATTCTTTAAAAAGTTCTAAAGCAAGTCTCATGAAGCTCGGCGTGTGATTAGTAACTCGTAGAATGAATATGCACGTTACTTCAGGCTTTTAGTCACATCACAAGTGAGGTTGCTTTAGTTACATACATATTTGAACAATCACATAGTGGTCCTGCCATTAGTTAAAAAAACATAATCTTTGTTGAAGAAACGCATGTTGATCCTGTTATTACTCCAACAGCAACAACTCGGTAAGAGACTGATGTGTTGTCTTTTATAGTGGATTTGTGCTGGGTCAAACTGTTTTACAATTTGTCATTTGTAATAATCAAACGAGCTCGTTCTATGATAACAATTTTTTCATGCTATGCAACATGGAAAGCTGACACGGGAGATAGATATGCCAGTTCAATAACTAATTGTGAACATGCTCATTGTGTTTCTGATTTTGTTGTAAATACAACCAAATGCGCAGTATAAAATATATTTAAAAATAAATACCATATTACGATTAATGACATTCCTTAAATTCACTCACCTGCACTGAAGAATCACAGGTCCTTCTGTACACGTGTTGTTGAGTTCGTTCAATAGGTCGATAAAGGCATCCTCGTCCGAAAGCTGGCTCTTGCTTGACCAAGCAGTGAATTCATACACCGTTACGTCCTGAACGTAGACCTGTGAAATGAAATGCGTTACAATCGGTAATGTTGCTTAATGTTAACTGTTTTAATTACACACTTTGTCAAAACAATCGCATAAACCAAACGAAACGATTCTATAAATCAGTATGAGTACATATACGTTTGGTTGTATTCAATGTAGAAAAACATATATTGCCAACATTAAGCTGGCTGAACCTTAATGGATTAATGCATTTAATCACCGTTTAACAAACATACTTGTTTTCGTAATATACTTTTATTTCCTATAATTTGGTTTAAACGAAAAAAATACCTCGTGAAGCACTTACGCTACATTAAGAATATTGATATCGTATATTTAGAGCGATAAATGCATACCTCTAGAAAATACAAAAATCAGGTAAAAGTTTGCGACCTGTAATTATCTAATATTTAAATGTTCATGGTCATTAACAAAAATAATTTAACAGCATAACATGGTAATTATTATGACGATTAAACGTTATTTGATACAAGAACGCAACAGCATATTGCATGACTTTATTGCTAGCCTATTTGATCGCAACTCTGTGTTGAAAATACAAAGGCGATACTATAAAACAAATATACTACATACCGTATTTGTACAATCACATCTGAGCTTAGTTTGAGAAAAATTCGTCGACTTCTGTTTGCTAATTGTCGTCACTGTGAATGGTCCGAACTTGAGCTGAGTGCCATCTCTTCCGCAAAGTTTTTGCTCCTTAAAGACAAATTGATTATTTTAATATTTTTGTATCAATTAAGTGGCACAATAAATGTAATTCATGCATTTTCTATACGTCCTGACGGTCAATAAAACTGTAAAATAACGACCATTTTACTCAAAATATAGACATGTATTATGTTACGTTATTATGTTTTCCGTACTTATCAATTTGCACTAAATATTAGGCGAATTAATGCATTTATCGTCAGTTAAAACCTGCTGTATGTCCTCCTCCATTGTAAGAACTGTCTTCACTCCATAATCAATGACCAAACGTATGAAGTCAATCATGGTGTCACTTCGAGGATACTGGGCTAAAATCAGGGCGTTCTTCTTCAGGTACGTCTACATTAAAAATAAATAAAAAACTATAGTATATCAACCGTTTAATTTATGTTCATGAAATAATAATTATCGATTACTTGTAAAATCATTATGGAAAATTTCACAAAATTCACATTTTTCGACTTATCACTTTAACTTTAAACACGTACATCCAAAGAAAAACGATATTGTTAAAAGTATGCATTCATGAACTTTCGATATTTGTTTCTGACTGTTCTAATTACGTAAAGTACAATGTAGGTGAATTATTGTACATCGCGACTTCAACGTAAGGCAATCGGAAATGTTTTGACGCGTGTTTTGAGATTGTCCTAGTGCCAGCTTGATATGAAAATGTAAGAGTACTCGGTTTCGGGCGTATATTTGCGACAACGTTCCAAGTTCAAAGGACAACATTGATTTTAAAATGATGTATCATATATACATATTACTTATACATGTTTGTTGATTTTCTAATTTTTCATTTAAGACAATACAATGTGTTATGTGTTACTTAAAATTGCTTTCTTCAATCCATAGTTTAATCTGAATAAAACTTTTGCTTAACTTTAGCAATATGAAATGTTGTCATATAACAAATATGTAATGACATTGTGTACACGTTAATAACTCAATTTTGTGTTATTATCGTTTTTTCAGGTTACGGCTAGCCACAATAGCCTTGCACCAAGATGATGGTACTAAGGCTCAGTAGACGCTAACTTATTTTATCATTTTATAACATTGACATTTTAATGTAATGCATATTTTACAATCTATTTGCGTTGACATATGACTATTATTATTTGTAAATTATACTGTTACTCACCATGGAAATGTATGAAAAAAATAGTATTAATAAAAAACTAATCACGTTTATGTGATGATTGTCACCTCATCGATTATGTAACCATGTTCACCTTTGTTGATAATCGACGTAATGATACTTGACATAAATCGACTTATAACATATTTAATTTCCCAGATTATTTGCCTTCAAATTACTGTACGCACTGATATGAATACAGCGTCGATGGAGTCGCTTCTTCCAGCAATTAACGAATGCAGTTTTGGTCTGAATTCGTATTCTGCAAAGGAGTAAATTGACAGTCCTATAAAGAAGCAATTAAGTAACGATTTAAAGATAAAGTCTAAGCTTTTATGTTTGCCCAACGAAGGTTGATCCATTTTATCCAACAGTGTATTAATTAGCACTGTTATTAAAGATACACACATTAATGCTAGCTTTATTCAGTTATTTACTGACTACTGGTTATTTATTAATTCACAAATACAAAGATACAATTACTTTTTTATTTTTATATAATGTGTTTGAATAGCAAGATAGTAAGTAAAATCGCAGAAAACGTACCATCTACTACTGGCATAGTTTCATCACATATCTCCTGAAATGTGTATTTTATCAATATGTTTACACACAAATAACACATAAAATTAAACAAATACAAATTGTATAGAATTTATAAAATTTAATTGCTTGTTTATAGTAAAAGATGAGAATCATATATGAAAGCACGCTGCTACAAGGCAACACACATATTATTATATTTAAACTCAATTTATTTAGAATACGGATTTTTTGACGGCCTTTTGTTCAATGTTCGTTCAACATGCGTTTTATTATTAATATTATAATTTATAAAGACGGGTGATTAAAATGGAATACACACACGCACGCACACACACACACACCCGCACACACACACACACACCCGCACACACACACACACACACCCGCACACACACACACACACACACACCCGCACACACACACACACACACACACCCGCACACAAAATCCTTAAACAATATTTAAATCCTACTTGGAATTGTTGCTGCAGTAAATGCGTACGCTGTGGAGACGACATTGTAGCGTGGAATTCATCTGTCGTGTATACTTTGCCGATTGGATGGAGAGCCTCACAGAGTGTCGCGTAGAGATATAGATATTGCTCCTAGACATAACACAGCCCATCGCATTTGTTAGTGGCAACCATATACAAAAGACTTACCATTGTCAATTATAAAACAATTTGTTTTTGAAAACCACTTTTAAAGTTTAACGCATTACATGAAACGTCACACAACAGAACATGACTGAAAATAACAAACAATTAATATGGTTAAAGTAAGATGATAACATTTCACGGGCATTGCAATTAGGTCCCGAATGTAATGTATCATGGGTAAACAGTCAGATACTTTTAACATGAAGACAAGCACATAATTTTATGAAAAAGACTTAACTATTTGCATACTTTTTGTGCAATCAGGTCCCGAATTTAATGTATTATGGGTAAACAGACACCAACTGTTAACGTGAATAAAAGAACACGATTTTATGAAATAGACTAAACTAATAACATACTTTTGTTTGCACCATGCTTATCCGCTGCTCGCGGAGGTTCTGTACAGCATCAAACACGCTAACGACACCTTCCGCTTTCCCCCTGTCGTACAGGAAGTCAAGGGCAATAAACGTCCCGGTTCTGCCGACGCCAGCACTGTTATACATTATATGTCAAAGCGTAAACTCATTTAATCAAAGCAGAGTGCATGTTTGTAATATAAAACTATTATATTAACTAATTTATTCCGTGTACAAATAAACACGGAAACATGATTGTTAAGCATTCAGAATCATCAGAAAGGCCGATTGATCCAATAAACGATATGAATATGTTCCTAAGGGTAAAATGCTTAAGATAAAACGACAATTTTATCTCACACCATTATAATAGGAAGATATTCTTAGAATGGGTATGTTATGGAACCGACAGTCGCAGATAACAAACAGGCGTAAAGATACACTGCGATTAATAAACTAAATTAAGAAAGGATGTCAATAGGGGCAGTCAAACTGTCTTGCTGTATGGCCTAGTTTTAATAACTACACGTTTGATAGTTTGCTTCGAAACCATGACAACTGAGGTTCAATCTGAATTGAGTTCGGATTCTCAGGATGCAATATCTACGGATGATCTGCGAGGGAAATACAATCGTCTGTGCCTATGGGTTAAATAGTCGAAATAGGTCGTTCAAGATAAAAAAAGAGAATGGATAACCTGCAATGCACAATCCAAGGCTGATCTTTGGTTGTTTCGTTTCTGCGGACATGTTCCCAAAACTGGGTCAATGACAGAGCAGTATCCGGGACATCCTTGTCGGGCCATGCTGTAAAGTGGTACTGGGTGACGTCGTGACGTGTTGTAGACCCATGCTGCTTAGGAATTCGATAACATTATGTTCACATAGTTACTCCGTCGTCTACTTCCACGGTATACTTCCCGTTGGCGCTACATTATTGTTTATTGAGCTTGACATATATACGTATTTACGTTTTAATATGCTTGTCGTTTAGACCTATTGAGTTTGCTTCTTTTATGAACAAGTTATAATTATGTTATGACGGAGTACACTGACTGGACAAATACGAAAGAACAGACGACATCGGTGTTTCATGCACATGGAATGTTTAAAGCAACAACCGTTTATACACCATTAATACGTGTACATCTTGTATTAAAAGATTGTAATTACACATGCTCTGTTGATCAGGATATACCGCTATAATTGTACATAGTGAAATCCTTATGCACCATACCTTAACGCAGCTCAAGTGCCTGACTACGAAGTTGCCGTATTGTGTACATTTCACCGTCGTGATCGAAAACTGGCCATAAAACCCAACGTCATCATGCCAGTACTGGCAGCATTTTGCCTGTGTGAGATGCGCGTTCATTTGGGTGTTTTTGGAGCATTTAAATTAATATGCCACGAACTAATGTCATATATTTTACGCTTGAAAATGATACGAAAATGTATCATAGACTTAATAATTAATTCTAAAATATACGTACATGTCTTGAGCACAAGAAAAACATCTTAATAGGCCTACTACCTTTGCCTCTTCCATGAGTTTTGTTAACATGACAATTACTGACACATTCTCTGCCACAACCATCCGCCAAAAGTCTTCAATCGTTCCAAGAAGAGGACCTACACGTTCAAGCCGGGCAAAAATACATTAACATTAAATAATATACTTTCATAACGAGCAGCTAAATGAAACGGGTTAATTACCATATAATAGATATACGCTTACAATTCACAATGTACGAGCCTTTCTCGAAATAAGATTAATAAATGACCCGAAAAATCCTTACTTATCAAGTTTGAATAAAGCGCAAACAATGTAATACACTCAATTTTCCGCTTAGGAGAAATATGCATTCATTTAATTATGTGTACATTAAATTAAATATGCATTGCCACTTAACAGTTCAAACAACAAACAAGAAAATATCTTACCTTGAGCAGCAATATATCTTCTTGGCCTTTCGTATCCCTGAAACAATCGCAGTAAAATATCAAATATTTAAACGCAACATATACAGATAATTCATTTTGTTAAATATTTAAAAAATAGAAGTACTTATTTCAAAGAAGTAAAATAATAATCCTGACTTAGAAAACTGATAAAATAACCATCGGTTATTTAATCAATTATTTTTGTCGAAATCGGTAACTTAACAAAGCGATAGAAACACTTTTTATCATTTTGTTTTCAAAAAATACCTGTATCGGTAACAATCCGCTTATGATAAGTCATGAATATCAATAGCCTCAGCGGTGTAGAGGTATGCCTTAAAATTTTGCAGTGAGAAGTCCAAGGTACGAGTATCAGGCAATTTTTTTTTAAATTTGTTCGTGTTATTATGATCATTTTGTACCAGAGAGAATATTAAACACGTGTTTACAAATACATTTAATTACGTCCTTAAAAATATAATATGTTAAAGAGTTTTGCTGGAGCTTATTATCAAATTGATACCATTTACTTACAAAAAAGACCATTGGTATAGTTTAAAATTACTAATTCAACACAAAAGCGCATATCGAGCAAAACCATAAATGAACAAAATCAATTCAAGACCTCGGAACTGTTATAATAAATCTCTTAGACAGAAAATACGTGCGCAAACCTATCATTATATGCATGAGTTGGTGTATTTATTCTAAGACAGATCGTTGTAACGCAAAACTTTTGAATAGAATGACGCAAGTGTTTCTGTTGTCGTTAAGATGCACATAAACTTACATTGATGAAGCTGGCATTTATGAAGTCATCATCTTCCGTACCCATGGAAGCCAGTTTAACTCGATTGAAATCATCTGAAAGAATTCGTATGAATGCATTTGTTTTTGGTTGCATTCGGTTTACAACTTGCTTACTCAAAAGCGTTTAAGCAATACCCTATTGTATGTATAATCTGGTATACGCGTTTTCTATTTGACAATGGTGTACGCGTTTTCTATTTGACAATGGTGTACGCGTTTTCTATTTGACAATGGTGTACGCGTTTTCTATTTGACAATGGTTTACGCGTTTACTATTTGACAATGGTGTACGCGTTTTTTATTTGACAATGGTGTACGCGTTTTCTATTTGACAATGGTGTACGCGTTTTCTATTTGACGATGGTGTACGCGTTTTCTATTTGACAATGGTGTACGCGTTTTCTATTTGACAATGGTGTACGCGTTTTCTATTTGACAATGGTGTACGCGTTTTCTATTTGACAATGGTGTACGCGTTTTCTATTTGACAATGACGGCAGCAGCGTTCACATTTAATGCATTGACTTAACAAGCTTAGATCGTTTTAAGTAATTTAAAAGTACAAACAATAACCCGTTGATTTATTTAAAAAATATTTGAAAAATAAAATATTAGTTTTGTAAAAGTTTTTAAACTATCAAACTAAAAGTAAAAATACTTTTACATAAACGAGGTTTGTTTTTCAATGATTCCGATACTTACATTGAGTGGATATTACCGCCTACTTACATGGATACATATTTTTGTATCTGTTTTTCGGAACATTCATGACTTTATTAGCTGCTTCTGTTGCGTTTTTGAGTCCACGATGCAATGCCTTGAAGACAATAATGTTTTATTTTATTCAACATAGTTTTAATAGTGAAGAACGCGTTATTTGAACAGAAAATTCAAAATTGCCGTGTGTTGCGAAAGATGATTGTTTCCAGAATTAAAGTTCCCGTTCGCGGAGATATATATGGGCAGAATCGTAAGAAAACGTGTTTTTATTGAGGATATCACTCAAAATCCGGTTGAAATCGGTTGAAAACAAACATAAAGCGATTTTTATTTTTGGGTCGAGTACGTTAAAGTACAAATCGACCTAATTAATATTCATGATTCGACACCTAAACAAACAAAATTGCGGATAAGGGCGAATTTAGCGGACATCTGTTACAGACGAAAACTGAGTTGCAACGCGACGTTTTTGCTAAATCTACGTATTTATATTCCATATGCTAATAATGTTTAGCGAAAGCTAAATATAGATATATGATTTTCGACTAATGCATGTATTTATGATCATTTATGTATTATTTTATCGATTCAAAATAGATTTTGATCAGGTTTTCGATGTCAAACTCAATAAAATATATTTCAATGAATTTATGTAAAGTTTATTTCTCACTATACGATTTATATGCAAAACAACGATATATTCCGCAAATGGGGACTTTATTCAGTTGTTAAAACTTGTTTCAAGACTGCGCAGTAGTAAAGCACTTAACACTGATTATTGAATGTTGTACAATTAATAAGGTGCGTGATTTGTTATGTGAATAGAATAAAGAAATGAGATATTTGACATGAATGTAATTTAGGTATATGTCAGGAAATTTAATAGCTTCGTTTAAGAAAGGGAAATCATTTAATATTGATAAATAATTTAGACCTAAGCAATCTTAATTAGAATGTTAACATCGGCTGTTGGTTGAAGTTTTTCTATTAATAATTAAAAGTCCATATTGTCACGTCAGAAATTAAAATACATGCCTGATATTCATTGAAGGCTTCTTTAGAATCTGTTTGGTATCTCTTTACTTTACTACGCAGCTGGCTTATCGGTATACTCTCATCATTCAATGTGTCTCCAGATAAGTTTCTATATGTCGCTTCGATATGGTTTTTGTTATCCACGTTAGTCTTGAATTCAGATGTCACGAGGAATTTCACAGTTTCAGTATCTGTTTGTTCGTTGTCCGGCTTTGTTTGCATATTTGATGCTGACATTTCGTATTAATATTAACAAAAGTATACACATTGCAAAAATATATATTTAAAACGAAGTTTACTTTATAAAATTTGCCTTTTACTTCAACAGTGGATAATGCTACTCTTTTGTATTATGTATTACCACCTCCTCTGGCACAGCAACAAAAACTTCTACGTATAATGTGTCAACAACACCAAAAGCCAAAGTGGTCCTCTATGATTAAACCAACAACAGTTATAATTACAATTCAAAATACTAAAAATACTATTACAATACCTACTGATAGTTTCGTATGCATTTGTATTTACAGCTGTATAGTGTATGTGATATTCATATGATCATAATGCATCTTAATTAAATGATACTTAACTAACTTACCAAATGTATGGTTTACGTACTCATGAGTTTTCCTTGATGAACTGTTTGGACGATTACTTTAAGAAAATAAAGAAAATACAACATATATTATTTATATTTATCAGACACAAATTTTGAAATGCATTCGGTGTTTTGTTTATTTGATTTTGACATTTTAATTTTAACATAGTTATAATATTTACTCTAATATGTTTTTAATTCATATATACTGGTTATATAGACAACATCAAGTCTTTCAACAAATTAACATTAAATTATAAGGCATACGATTCATGATAAAAAAACTACTAAGTACTGATTACTAGTGCTGTTTTGTTTGCTTTTTGTATTCAAGAACATACGTCGCCTTCATACGGTAAGTATATGTTTCGAGATCAGACATGTTAACATTTCAAACGTCATGAAAAAATGACATTTAAAACCAATTAAAATATGAGGCGTTGTACACAATTTTACAATATTGTATAAAGTAGAAGGTATATCACTTATAAAGAGAAAAACAACATATAACATTAAATTAAAATAACATTAGGGAACTGGTCTGACACACATAGATTATCTATATTCTTATATTCATTTATTGTTTGCCGTTAAGCTACTGAAACAAATTTTTGGAGTACTGCGTATGCCGTAAAATGTACCTTTATCGAATTTATAGCATTTCAAAATAGTTGTAAAATATTTTATAGTGTTAAATTCGACTCTCAAACCGTAGTATCCGCTTAATATTACAGTTGAAGGCACAGCATGTAATAGGGAAATCGCGACTTTACGAATGTTGGTTTTCTGAAAAACGAAATCAAATGAAAAGTCTATACAGGGGTTTATTCTTATTCTTTCTTAATTGAAGACCATGCCTGTAAACGACGAACCCCTTCACCAGATTGACAAACATAACTCCCCTGCATATGGTCTTTTTCTCCAAATTATTTTTTGCCACAATGAAATAATAATTAATGCTTACCAATAACGTGCCTGTGTATTTGAAGTTGTCCTGTCTTTTACTGAAACGTGCATAAACTGACTTGATTAATAGAGTGCGTGGTTCAAATTGATTTAAATATCGTTTCATAACCAAGATTTGTGTATGCAGCAACCAAATAAATGACTGAGCTATTTCTGCACCGAGTGTGCATCGTGTAAATAAAACACATTCATGAAATGTAGACATATCAGACATTAAGACAGTCCCTTACGAATCATTCAAGCAGTTGTGTTTTCGAATGTATCTTACAAATATGCTTGTACCAATGTGTAATGACATTTGACGTAATAAAATCATATTTACACATTCCTATTCTGCGCCGTAGTTTGTAAACCACCACAGCCCCCACCACGATCAAGCACGCTGCTAATGTTCCACCTACCGCTGCACCAACCACAGAAGGGTTTTGTTTTACTTCATTAGAAAATGCAACTGAAAATACAATTTTATATCTGAATCTTCTTAAATTAGTTGTTATTGTAAATTTAGTAATCAGCAATTCAATCAAATGACCATATATATATACTCCACGTTCTTTGTAAAATCTGAGAATACAATATATATGGGCCCAATACATATCACAGTACGGGGCATGTTAAGTATAATTCCGATATGA